>NC_069502.1:475198288-475328288 GCF_027579735.1 Bombina bombina | reverse complement strand
CCTTTTCCTTCAAAGTAAAAAAAAAAAAATAGTGTTCAGTCTTGACAACCCCAGAGCAAAGCTGTTAAAACCTATTGTTTTCAAGAATATTCAAGTGAAGGAAAATATATATTTACTCTTAGAGCAGAGGCCTAGTAATCTTTTGAAACCTTGTGTTTATATGTGTGTGGTATGATTCACTTCTTTTCTTTTTTATTTATAGATTTCTTTTTTAATACTAATAAAGAAAAATAATTTTCAATACCACAGACTGGCAAAAATATGTATATCCTTTGAAGTACCAATGAAACTGTGTGTTTGCCAGAATTGCACAACATATATAAGTAAGGGAAACTAAAAACATATTTTAGTAAAATATTTTCTTTTATGTGTATAAGAAAACAGTAATTAAACATGTTATGCTATATTTGTAAGGGCAAATTATTTAATATTAAATGCTAGGCAGTTCATACCAATGAGAAACACTAAACCACATAAACCAGTGTGTTATATCTTCTAAAGATATGTTTGTAGAATCTACAAGAAACAAGTGATATTTATGTTTTCCATTATAAAAAATTTAGGGCTAGATTCCGGTTGGAGCTAACTATAAGGAATTTATTGCGGCTTTTTGTGCACGTCAGAATTAGGGTTATATTACAGGTTGAAAGTAAAGTAACTTGGATGCAATCAAACTTAATGCACGTCAGGATTGCATGACTTCTGGACTTTGGTAACTGTTACGCAAGACAAAAAAGTGGCACAAAACAGAAATTATATTTAAAAGTACAGTTAAACTCATCATAACATTATCTAATAAAACTTATTTTGAAAAATTGCAGTAACAAGTTTTAAGGCCTAATGATATGAGGTCGATATAAATATAAAACTAGGTATAGATATGTATTTCACCTAAATACCATCATATATATATATATATATATATATATATATATATATATATATAAAAATAAATAAATAAATATATATATATATATATATATATAGTCCCATAGATGAGCACTGTCACTTCCAGGTCAGCCTGCCAGGGTGCTAGTGAATAATACATAAAAGTAACAAGAACTTGTACTCACTGGTCTTTCCTTCAGAAACACACATTTATTGTAATGTTTCGGAGACAGAGTATCCCCTTCCTCAGATGATCGGAACAGCCAATAGAATGTGAGCTCAATCTGATTGGCTGATTGGATCAGCCAATCGGATTGAACTTCAAACTGATTGGCTGATTCAATCAGCCAATCAGATTTTTCCTACCTTAATTCTGATTGGCTGATAGAATCCTATCAGCCAATCGGAATTGAAGGGATGCCATCTTGGATGACGTCCCTTAAAGGAACCTTCATTCAGTCGTCTGCCGTCGGGGAAGAAGGATGTTCCGCGTCAGTGGGATGAAGATGGATCCGGAAGAAAGAAGATTGAAGATGCCGCTTGGAAGATGACATCGCCCGGTTGGAAGACCTCTTCAGCGCTGCCTGGATGATGACTTCATCGGATGGAAGACTTCTTCAGCGCCCCTTGGATGATGACTTCTGCCGCTCCGGATCTCCTCTTCGGTTCCATTGGTGGTCGGCTGGCTGAAGACGACTCAAGGTAGGATGATCTTCAGGGGGGTAGTGTTAGGTTTATTTAAGGGGGGGTTGGGTTAGATTAGGGGTATGTTGGTGGTGGGTTTTAATGTTGGGGGGGGGTTGTATTTTTATTTTACAGGCAAAAGAGCAGAATTCTTTGGGGCATGCCCCGCAAAAGGCCCTTTTAAGGGCTGGTAAGGTAAAAGAGCTGGTAACTTTTTAATTTAGAATAGGGTAGGGCATTTTTTTATTTTGGGGGGCTTTGTTATTTTATTAGGGGCCTTAGATTAGGTGTAAGTAGCTTAAAATTGTTGTAATATTTTTTAAATGTTTGTTACTTATTTTTTTATTTTTTGTACTTTAGTTAGTTTATTTAATTGTATTTAATTGTAGTTATTTGTAGCTAATTTATTTAATTAATTAATGATAGTGTAGTGTTAGGTTTAATTATAACTTAGGTTAGGATTTATTTTACAGGTAATTTTGCATTTCTTTTAGCTAGGTAGTTATTAAATAGTTAATAACTATTTAATAACTATTCTAACTAGCTAAAATAAATACAAAGTTACCTGTAAAATAAATATAAATCCTAAAATAGCTACAATGTAATTATTAATTATATTGTAGCAATCTTAGGGTTTATTTTACAGGTAAGTATTTAGTTTTAAATAGGATTAATTTATTTAAGTATAGTGTAGTGTTAGGTGTAATTGTAATTTAGGTTAGTTTTTATTTTACAGGTAAATTTCTCTTTATTTTAACTAGGTAGCTATTAAATAGTTAATAACTATTTAATAGCTATTGTACCTAGTTAAAATAAATTGAAAGTTGCCTGTAAAATAAAAATAAATCCTAAGATAGCTACAATATAATTATAATTTATATTGTAGCTATATTAGGGTTTATTTTAAAGGTAAGTATTTCGTTTTAAATAGGATTAATTTATTTAATAAGAGAAATATTATTTAGATTTATTTAATTAATATTTAAGTTAGGGGGGTGTAAGGGTTAGTGTTAGACTTAGGTTTAGGGGTTAATAATTTTATTACAGTGGCTGCGGTGTAGGGGGGGCAGGATAGGGGTTAATAAATGTATTTTAGGTGGAGACGGTGTAGGGGGGGCAGATTAGGGGTTAATAAGTTTATTATAGGTTGCGGCGGGGTCCAGGAGAGGCGGCTTAGGGGTTAAACTATTTATTTAGTTGCGGCGGGGTCCGGGATCCATAGGATAGGGGTTAATAACTTTATTATAGAGGGCGGCGGTATAGGGGGGGCAGGATAGGGGTTACTAGGTATAATGTAGGTGGCGGCGTTGCTCGGGAGTGGCGGTTTAGGGGTTAATAACTTTATTGAGTTGCGGGGGGCTCCAGGGGCGCCGGTATAGGGGGTAGAACAGTGTAGTTAGTGTGGGTGCTTAGTGACAGGCTAGCAATAAAGCTGTCAAAAAGCCGAGGAGCAGCGAGATCGGATGAGTGATAACTCTCACAGTCCGCTGCTCATCGCCCCGTACTTGGTACGTGGCTTTTTGACAGCTTTTTTGATAACTTAGGCAAAATATTGAAGGTCCGCGACGGTGATGGTAGGCGAGCTTAGGCGGGCGTATTGGATCGGCGAAGGCAGGTAAAGTAGATGGCTTGAGAACTACCCCCCATGGCGGTTCGCCCGGTTCGCGAACATTTGCGGATGTTCGCGAGCTGAAAATTTTAGGTTCGCGACATCACTACATGGAAGTAAAATATAACATTGATGTGAAATAAAGTAATTTCAACTAATACATATAAAAACAGAATGCTCTGATCGGAGCTAAGGAAGGGTCAGAGCAAATTAAAAAATTGCATGCAAATTTGTAACGGTACCGTTAAAAAGAAATAAAAATGCAAAGGAAACACTGCAGTGTATGAGTCAATGACTCTAAGTAAGTAAATAAATTGCAGAATATTATTAAGATACTTGCACATGAAGGTCCTCTGAATGAACAGACAAGTTTGGTCAGTGGTAAGGACGGTCTGAGCACGTCCTGGTTTGTTGTGGTCACGTGACTCAGCTAGCAATGGCTGATTGGCTAAGGATCCTCTTTGGGTGTCTGAGAACTCAAAGATACTGATGTGTTAAACAGAGTTCCGTATAGGTTAAAAGATGTGCCAAACAAAGTCAGATGAAAAAGTTGGATTGAAACTCTCTTTATTTCCATCTTAATGGGAGGAGAGTCCACTGCTTCATTCATTACTTGTGGGAATTAAGAACCTGGCCACCAGGAGAAGGCAAAGACACCCCAGCCAAAGGCTTAAATACCTCCCACACTCACCTCATCCCCTAGTCATTCTTTGCCTTTTGTCACAGGAGGTTGACAGAGAAGTGTAGGAAGATTGGAGTAGTCTCTTATGGAGAGTAGTACTCTTCGAAATGGGACTGGAGTTTTAAGTAGTCCTGATATGCAGGCAGAGTCTTTCTGCAAAACCATGCTGACTCATGATTAACAGCTCCTTAAGAAATCAGCGTTGACGAGTTTCAATGCCTGCTTTATACACTCAATTCCATGTCAGGAGTAATGCTACTAACCTGTCACACTTGAAGGGCCATGTTCCTGTACCACAACATTGATTCTGGTAAGATCGTTTCATTTTTATACATGTGATAACGCAAGAAGACAGGGTCACAGTGTGTCTCCTTTTATGTGTATAGAATCAAGGGTTAATATCCCTGGAAAGGGGATTATTGAACGGGGGGGGGGATTTATGCATAATATCTTTATTGTGTTGGATACTACGTCATGTGTAAGGCTCTAGCAATGTGTGAACAGTCAGGTGAAGGGCAACGCAATCTCTTTTGGCGCATTTTTCTCTATAGTGCAGGGGCGGTTCTGCATGGCACCCCATGTGACCGGGTGTGGCCTCTTCAATTTACTCTTTTCCTGATCGGCAATTGCAGGAGACATAACGGTTTCCCTGTGTCTGGGTCATGGGAGGTGGTGAGTGCCCCAGCCATTGGTGTATAAAGGTGCCATTTATTCTATCTAGTCCATATTAAAGTGAAAGCTATGGAGGACTCTGATATGTTAGAGGATACTCCCTCTTTAATTAAAGCTCAAATCTGTGTTTATTGTAAGAAAGTTCATGTTGATCCATCTGCTCAACTGTGTTCCACATGCTTTGATAAAATTGCAATATCTAAAAAGAACAAGATATTAAGTACTACTGAGCCGACCACCTCTGAGGATTCCCCATCCTGTGAGATGCGTTCCCTACATTCATCTCTGATTACACATGTAGCTCCCCAAGGCCCTACTGATCCTCCCTCAGGAGGGGCCTCGTGGCCACCAGATTTTGCTGACCAGTTGCAAGAAGCGATTTCTGTGGCCTTCCATGCCCTACCATGCCCTGAGAAGCGCAAGTGAAGGTAAATACATAGCCTTCTGTTCCAGGGGTCATATACTCCTTTGGAGGTCTCTGATAGATTATCCAATGATGAGGTTACCTCCGATTCTTTGGAGGGCGCTCTCTCTGGGACAGAATTGGCGTCTGCTAAACCTCTGGCTACGGAGGAGCCTGATTTTAAGTTTAAGATGGAGCATTTGCGCTTTTTACTTAAAGAAGTGCTTGCTACATTGGAGGTTTCTGGAACCGAAACTTCCAGAAGAACCTTCGATCCCTAAACTAGATAGGGCTTACAAGGACAGGGTGGTGCCTCAGACCTTCCCAGTTCCCGTGAAGATGGTTACTATTATTAAAAATGAGTGGGAGAAATTTGGCTCGTCCTTTTCTCCCTCTACCTCTTTTTAAAAGCTGTTCCCTGTTCTGGACTCTCAGCTTGAGCTATGGGGGCCATTCCTAAGGTGGATGGAGCTATATCCATGCTCGCTAAGTGTATGACTATTCCCCTCAAGGATAGTTCGTCGTTCAAAGAGCCCATGGACAAAAAAATTAGAATCCATGTTGAGAAAGATGTTCCAAATCATGAGGTTTTCATTCCAACCGGCAGCGGCAATCGCTGCGGTGGCTACCTACTGGTGTGACGCACTGTCAGCTATGGTCGAGGTGGAGACTCCCCTCGAGGAGATACAGGAAAAGATTAAGGCCTTAAGGGTCACAAATTCTTTTTTTTGTGATGCAAATATGCAGGTTATTCGTCTGAATGCTAAGACATCAGGTTTCTCTGTTCTAGCCTGTAGGGCTCTGTGGTTAAAGTCGTGGTCTGCTGACATGACTTTAAAGTCTAGATTACTATCCCTCCTGTTCAGGGGAAGGTTCTTTTTGATCCAGGCCTGGACTCTATCATATTCACGGTCTTGGGAGGCAAGGGTGCTTTCCTTCCACAGGATAAGAAGAATAAGCCTAAGGGCTCTACTTTTTGTCCCTTTTGTTTGGAAAAGTCTCAATGCCAGCAGCCTGCTGCGAAGACTGAACAGTCCAAGGGTATTTGTTCCCAGAAGTAATTAATGAAGCAGTGGACTCTCATCCCATTAAGATGGAAAACATACATTAGTATTTCCATCTGTGGGAGGAGAGTCCACTGCTCCCGCCCATTTGCTCCAGTGGGCGGACTTAAATTTAATGTTATTCTTCTGGCACCATTTATACCCTGATATTTCTCCTACTGTTCCTTGTTCCATTGGGAGAATGACTGGGGGATGACGGGAGTGGGGAGGTATTTAAACCTTGAGCTGGGGTGTCTTTGCCTCCTCTTGGTGGCCAGATTCTTAATACCCACAAGTAATGAATGAATCAGTGGACTCTCCTCCCACAGATGGAAATGAAATTATCAGGTAAGCATAATTTATGTTTTGAAAAAGATTATACTCTGATCAGCGCCACAGCGGTGAGTTCCCAGGTAGCGTATCTTACAGCGATGAGGGGCCGCTCTGCTATGTTGCTTTTTTTAATTAAATAATATTTTATTGAGGATTTATAAGAAAACACAAAGAAACATTTCAACAGTACATACAATTCTCAAGTATATACAATAAGTGTACGTAACAAAATACAAAAACAGAGGTTATAGTTCTAATGTGTGCTCTGTGGAAAGACGGGCTGTCTTGAGTCCTCATTTTTTTTTAAACCAGTAAATGAGAGCTTGAGAATGTAGCTATTTGACTGCCTATTTAATGGCATCAGATGTAGGGAAAAACCTGTGTGTATGATAGCTACTCTTGAAGCCCTGTTGGGCTAAAATAGGTTAGATAGGGGGGAATAGCTTTGAATTACCTCAGTGGTTTGAAGAGTGAATAAATGGTTACCACAGTTGGGGGAGTATCTCACTTACTGAATTCAGATTGAAAATACCCACTCTACGGGAACAGGAGGTTAGGGAAAAGAAATGAGTAGGGAAAAGAGGGAGAAGAAAAAAAAATTCACCTACGGGGGGAGGAGTGTCTAATCACTAAACAGACTGTCCCCCAGGATGACCAGATCTCATTGTAGAGAACATATTTATTGTTGTCCCTAAATACATAAAGCTCCATTTTTCTAATATAGTCCATTATGTCCAGTACCTGACCTAGTGTGTGTGGGGGGGGGTAGTCTGTTTCCAGTGCCTAGCAATTGCTAGCTTGGTGGCTGTCAGAAGGTAAGTCAGTATTTGGTCAAAATTCAAAGGTCAGGCGTTTTAAGGTGAAAGAGTCCCACAGCTGGATGCATCGCCACTTGTATCTGTAGACAAGAGCAAACACAGATCTCAAGAGGCCACTGATTTTGTGTGCGTAAGTGGCCGCACTCTCTCCAACACAGAGGTGAGCAGGTATGAAAAATTCTGTGTAGAGAGGTAGGGACCAGGTGCCAACGTACCCCTATTTTGTAGAAGAGTTCCCAGAGCGTTGCACAATGTAGGATTCATTTGGCTAATATGAGCTCCCTGAACCAGGCCCCAGCCTACTCTGTGAAATGTAGGTCTCATTACCACGCTAGGAGTTGACTGAATTTCTCATGTTCACTCAGGGTCACCAACTCCCTATATTGAATTGACACCATGTCTCTAATAGGTTTACCTAGTCTCCATCTACATTCCCATTTTGTCATGCTATGGAAAGAGTTTTAGGGAAAATCCCAGGATCTAAGCAAGCTAGATAACCGCAAGTATTCAAAGTTCAGACACGGTGGAAGGGAGAATTTTACTGCTGCATCCCTGAAACTAATCATTTTCCCATCTTTCCAGAAATCTGAAATGGGCAGGGAGGCCGCTTCTGCCCACCATGAGCCATGGGTCTCGGGGAGGCAAGCAAGTATACTTCTCAATTTGTGTACTGTGGAGGGATGAGGGGCAATTTTGGCCAGATGCTTTTTTCTATCCCAAAGCTTGAGTGTGCCAAGAATTATAGGGTGTACAATCCCCAGGCCAGATCTCAAATAAGAGGAATCCAGGGGATATCTGAAAGTAGGATGCCTGATGGAATCAGGGCTTGCTCTACTTCTAACCACCTAAGGTCAGAATAGGTCAGGCTCCAGGCTGATAAGTGGGAAAGTTGTTCTGCATCGTGGTATAGTAGGACGTTGGGGTATGCTAGCCCTCCCTTGTTGGTAGGTTTTTGTATTGTTAATTTAGCAGTTTTAGGCTTCTTGCGTTCCAAACGTATGTTGATATCAGGCTTTGAAGTTGATTCAGCACAGGCCTGGGAACTGAGAGCAGAATACATTTGAATAGATATGTAAGCTTGGGCAGAAATGCCATCTTAATAGCTGCAATGTGGCCCGTCTAAGGGAATTCTGTAAATTCCCAAGCAGAAAGGAGATTTTTGAACTCTGGGAGGCAGTCTAGATATTTTCTTGTGATTACTTTCTGCAGATCTGGGCTTAAATATACACCGAGATGTTTGATGAAGTGTGGCGACCATTGTAGTGGGTAGGAGGCCTGGAGAGTAAGTAGCTCTGAGGGTGGGCTTTTGATGTTTAGGACTTCTGTCTTGTTCACATTCAATTTGTAGTAGCTATGTCTACTAAATTCCTCAATAAGATTAAACACTGCTGGCATGGATTGGGCTGGGGAAGTAAACAGAAGAGTGACATCATCGGCGAAGAGGGCTAATTTGTGTTGAGACCTGCCGAATTCGATTCCCTGAATCTGGGAGACTCGCCTTATCACCTGGGCTAAAGGCTCTATAGCCAACACGAATAGGAGAGGGGAAAGGGGGCAACCTTGCCTGGTGCCATTAGTAATGGTGAATTTATCAGAGCTAAACCCAACTCCACTTATCGCGGCAGTAGGTGAGTATAAGGTGCGCGTTGCAGTGATGAATTGTGAGGGTATGCAAAAGGCTCTTAATGCTACCCACAAGTATTTCCATCTGACCCTGTCGAATGCCTTTTCAGCATCTAACGACAGGGCCAGACAGGGCGTCCTGCGTCTATGCGCCTTGTGAAGAATAGATAATATACGACGGGTATTATCAGGACCCTCCCCGGGACAAATCCCACTTATATCACTGTAAATGATGGCAGGTATGACTCAATTTAACCTATTAGCTAGTATTTTGGAATATAACTTAATATCGTTGTTAATAAGCGAGATAAGTCTGTAGCTGCTACATAGCTGGGGGTCTTTGTCTAGGCTTGGGTAAGGTGATGACAACAGCCTCAAGAATTTCACGAAGGCATTGCCCTGTAGAAGCAAAGTCGTTAAAGGTTTTGAGTAGGAGTGGGGTAAGAATATTAGTGAAAGTCTTATAAAAGTGACCAGTGAACCAGTCTGGAACTGGAGCTTTGCCTTTTTTGATTTGGGAAATTGCATTTCTTAATTCCCTGTCAGATATTAGACTTTCTAGGGACTTTGTATGGTTTACAGATAGAATCAGTAAACCCAGAGTTTCTAAAAATTTGCGCATGGTTTCTATTAAGGGAGGCGGGGATGGGTGATGGTCCCTAATGTTATAAAGAGAGGTGTAATATGCGCAGAAGGCTTCCCCTCCTTAGGGGAGATGAACACTTTGCTCTCATGTTTAATAGAGGCTATTTTTTGCTGAGAGTACCTATTTCTGAGTTTGGTCACCATCAGCGAGTTGTTTTTTTTATTGTGATAGTAGAATTTTTGCTGGAATTTGAGTAGGGTCTTCCATACCCTGTTCAGTTCAAGTTCTCTAAGCTGGGACCTGATTTATTTTATGTGTAGTGCTCCTTGAGCAGTAGGGTCAGACTTTTGAATGGAGGAAACTAGGCAGTATAGACATGTAAGTTCCACCAGTGATTTACCCTGTCTCCTACGTAGTGAAGCTGAATATTTAATACAAAGCCCTCTTACATATGCCTTGAGATTCACCCATACTACCTGTACCGACGCCTGTCCGTTATAGTTTATTACAATGAAATCTCTAATTTCCTTGCCAATTTTTGCTGAGATAATTGGGTCATTTACCAGCCAGTCTTCATACTTCCATCTTGAATTAGATGGGGTTGGTTTAGGGGAAAGGGAGATATGGATTGAATCATGGTCTGACCATGGTGCAAGGGAGATAGTGGAGGAGTGTACTTTGTCGAGCACCCATGGAACAGTAAAGAAATAATATATTCTCGTGTGTGATTTGTGTGGGTGGGAATAAAAAGTATAGTCTCTGTCAAGTGGATGTAGGGCTCTCCATACATCATACAGGCTGTAATGTGACATTAAGGAGTGGAATGCATTGGCCAGGGAGCTCGTAGATCTATCTCCTGATCTATATTTAATGCCTTTTTGTCCAGATTTGGGTCCCAAATTAAATTAAAGTCCCCATCTAAGAAGAGTGTGCCCTGTTTAATGCTATCAAATATTTTGAGTAGTTTTCTTAAGAATTCAATCTGTAGGGAGTTTGGGGAATAAAGGTTTACTGGGGTATAAATCTGAATATTCAGCTTGCAAATTGAAATAATGAATCTTGCTTCTGGGTCTTTCTTGACATACAGCAATTTGAAGGCAACACTGTCCTTTATCAGTATACCTACTAGATTTAGAATGATATGGGGCATAGAATAGAGTGTAGTAGTGTCTGAATGAATAATCAAGGATACTCAGGCTGTTATACACATGTTTGAAGGCATAAAATGGAAAGGAAATATGAGTTGGATAACATGCAATGTATCTGCTCTTTATACATGCATACCGCACATTAAAGGAGTACAGGCAATAGAGGATGAGCTCTTAAAATTGAATATTCCAGATACCCATTTGCCCCATCCTATGCCATTTTGTATGTTAATGCCTATGAAAATGAGTACATCTGGAATAATAATCCTTTTTTTAGTAACATCTGTAGGTATGGCCGATATATTGATGATATTATCATCCTCTGGCAGGGTGATTTCTCTAAGATACAAGCAACACTCAACACGTGCAAAAAGGTGACTTCTAGTGGAGCTAGCGTGCGAGCGGAAGCAGTATATAGTTCTCCACTCATAATCTAGCCTTTTATCGAGTAAGCAAAAATGTATTTTTTTCCATAAACTTAACTGTAAACCTAGAAATAGGGCCCTAAACCTGAATAAAAAGTTAACGTAACAGTAACATTTGCAGTTAAAGCAATGTTCCTAAAACTAAACCTAAACCCATCCATAAGTATGACAATATTATGGCTTTACAAATCAAATGCATCAGAATTCAGTCCCTGTTCATTTTACCATGTTTTTTACATTTTAAAACGTTAATAGAGATTGTATTTATTAACCTGTATCCTGGTGTGCCATGTTTAAAATACTTTGTTGTGCCTAATGTTATGTGGTTACTAATAAATGGGTGTAGATTACAGCTAATTAGAATTGTATGGGTAAAGAGTTTTTCCTTGTGTATAGTAAAAAAAAAAAATTAAAGGGACAGTCAAGTCCAAAAAAAAATGTTCATGATTTAAATATGGAATGTAATTTTAAACAACATTCCAATTAACTTTTATCATCAATTTTGCTTTCTTCTCTTGGTATTCTTAGTTGAAAGCTAATTCTAGGAGGTTCATATGCTAATTTTTTAGACCTTGAAGACTGCCTCTAATCTGAAGGCATTTTGACCACTAGAGGGCATTAGTTTATGTGTTTAAAAAGCAAGTGTGTCAAAAGAACTGAAATAAGGGGGCAGTTTGCAGAGGCTAGGATACAAGGTAATCGCAGAGGTAAAAAGTGTATTTTTTACCTCTGTGTTGGTTATGCAAAACTGGGGAATGGTTAATAAAGGGATTATCTTTCTTTTTAAACAACAACAATTCTGGTGTTGACTGTCCCTTTAAGAGGTATACTATAAAAAAATGGGAATAGAAAGAAAGATAGATTTGAATGCAGTTATTTATATTGCATCAAGTGTCACCCACTTCCTATTTTATAAACCACCATAAATAAACCAACATTGCAACTATTTATTTGCTGTATTTCTGGAGATGTATATATATTCGGATTTTGTTATGCACTGTTATTCAAAAGTTGCTGTCAAAAAAAAAGAAAGAAAGAAAGAAAGAAAGAAATAAGAATAATGAATTAAACTTTGATTTTAGAATAGCATGCTGGAGCTAGGTCTGCAATAAATGATGTAACTTTCCAAAAGAAGAGGTTACCATAGGTCATAATTTTTGATGAACAACACAATACATTCTTCATACAAACTGATTTCCATAGGCATTTTTTTTCTTCTTGTGAGGTTTCAGCTTTCAGAGAAATTAATTGGCAATGATATTGCTGGAACAGGCACTTAGGCTTTATAGCTTTTATCTTCTGATTACACATTGACTGTTTGTCACTGTTTCCACTGTATTTCTATACCACCTTTTCTTATTCAAGAAGTCATAAGTGTCTAAGAAAATCATCCATATTTTACATTTATTCTCTAATCAACTCTTTTTAATCATACTATCTGCTGTTCTGTATAACCTCATGCATTACATGTAATTTATTCATCAGTTTTACAGCCTTATAATACAATGTCATTTATTTATGAATTAGATTGCTACTTTAAATAATGAAACAATTGTTGCGTGTTCTTTACAAAAATGGACCAAAATATATTTTACAAATATATATTATATAAAGTATATATAATCAATTACTTTGTTATTTAATTATTTCTCTTTTTTTTTGTAACACTGTTTGTTAGATATAGGTAAATATTGTATTATGAAAATGACATTGATTTGTGAGTGGTGTGGTAGTAAAATATGAACCTAATTCTTAAAGGATAGTCTAGTATTATATTTAAAGTGATATGAAACTCATTTTTATATTTCTTTTATGAGTCAGAGCATTCAATTTTAAACCAGTTTTCAATTTACTTTTATTATCAAATTTACTTAGTTCTCTTGTTATCCATTGTTGGAAAGCCTAAAGGTAAGCTCTGGACCACTATCTGACAGCATATTTACAAGAATACTTTTAACAATGTTATACATTTGCACTAGATGGCAGAAGTGTTTCATGTCATGTAGTGCATCAAACATGTGCACACAACCTACCTAGGTAGGCTCTTTAACAAAGAATGCCATGAAAATGAAGCAAATTTGATAATACAATAAAATTGGGAGAAAATTTTTTTAAAAAATTGTATGCTCGGTATTTTCACATTGTTAAATAAAGCCCACTATTTGTCAATGTATTTAACGGTTTGTCAATGGGTTAAATACATAGTCAAAATTGTGCCATTCCAGATGACAATACTGCTGTTAATCAGGTTTATGTGTTTATACTCCAGGCACTGGCAGTATCCTTACCTGAAGAAGAATTGAGTTTTACAGGACTATAAAGCTTTGACTGTATGTTTAAAGGGACGTGAAACCCAAAACTTTATTGTATGACTTAGATAGAGCATAACATTTTACCCCCTTAATCCAATCCGACAAAAATATGCATCATGCCATGGTATTGGAGTGCAGAATTATTAGGCAAATTAGTATTTTGACCACATCATCCTCTTTATGCATGTTGTCTTACTCCAAGCTGTATAGGCTTGAAAGCCTACTACCAATTAAGCATATTAGGTGATGTGCATCTCTGTAATGAGAAGGGGTGTGGTCTAATGACATCAACACCCTATATCAGGTGTGCATAATTATTAGGCAACTTCCTTTCCTTTGGCAAAATGGGTCAAAAGAAGGACTTGACAGGCTCAGAAAAGTAAAAAATAGTGAGATATTTTGCAGAGGGATGCAGCACTCTTAAAATTGCAAAGCTTCTGAAGCGTGATCATCGAACAATCAAGCGTTTCATTCAAAATAGTCAACAGGGTCGCAAGAAGCGTGTGGAAAAACCAAGGCGCAAAATAACTGCCCATGAACTGAGAAAAGTCAAGCGTGCAGCTGCCAAGATGCCACTTGCCACCAGTTTGGCCATATTTCAGAGCTGCAACATCACTGGAGTGCCCAAAAGCACAAGGTGTGCAATACTCAGAGACATGGCCAAGGTAAGAAAGGCTGAAAGACGACCACCACTGAACAAGACACACAAGCTGAAACATCAAGACTGGGCCAAGAAATATCTCAAGACTGATTTTTCTAAGGTTTTATGGACTGATGAAATGAGAGTGAGTCTTGATGGGTCAGATGGATGGGCCCGTGGCTGGATTGGTAAAGGGCAGAGAGCTCCAGTCCGACTCAGACGCCAGCAAGGTGGAGGTGGAGTACTGGTTTGGGCTGGTATCATCAAAGATGAGCTTGTGGGGCCTTTTCGGGTTGAGGATGGAGTCAAGCTCAACTCCCAGTCCTACTGCCAGTTTCTGGAAGACACCTTCTTCAAGCAGTGGTACAGGAAGAAGTCTGCATCCTTCAAGAAAAACATGATTTTCATGCAGGACAATGCTCCATCACACGCGTCCAAGTACTCCACAGCGTGGCTGGCAAGAAAGGGTATAAAAGAAGAAAATCTAATGACATGGCCTCCTTGTTCACCTGATCTGAACCCCATTGAGAACCTGTGGTCCATCATCAAATGTGAGATTTACAAGGAGGGAAAACAGTACACCTCTCTGAACAGTGTCTGGGAGGCTGTGGTTGCTGCTGCACGCAATGTTGATGGTGAACAGATCAAAACACTGACAGAATCCATGGATGGCAGGCTTTTGAGTGTCCTTGCAAAGAAAGGTGGCTATATTGGTCACTGATTTGTTTTTGTTTTGTTTTTGAATGTCAGAAATGTATATTTGTGAATGTTGAGATGTTATATTGGTTTCACTGGTAAAAATAAATAATTGAAATGGGTATATATTTGTTTTTTGTTAAGTTGCCTAATAATTATGCAAAGTAATAGTCAACTGCACACACAGATATCCCCCTAAAATAGCTATAACTAAAAACAAACTAAAAACTACTTCCAAAACTATTCAGCTTTGATATTAATGAGTTTTTTGGGTTCAGTGATCGGAGGTAGGGGTGGGGGGTGGAAGGGACAGCTACACTACAGAAAAAAATATAAAATAATATCAAGTGGAAGGGTAATCCCTGCATTAAAATACTATTTCCCTTCCAGCTAACTAAATTCACTGCTGTTAATTTCAAAATAGTGGTGAGGTGAGCAGTTGCAATTAGTTTCTTTCTAATTAACAAAAACTTAATGCAAGACCATGCATATTTGATATTTCTGAACAAAGGGGACCCCAGAGAACCTTTTACAACCATTTTTCTTATGACTGCAATAGTTGTGTGTAAATAATTTCAGTGAGAAACCAAAAGTTTGTGAAAAAGTTAATTATTTTAATATGATTCCATTTGCGGTAAAATGGAAGCATAATCTATACCAAAATGAGCCTAGATCAACACCTTGGGTTGTCTACTTAAAGGGACAGTCTACACCAGAATTTTTATTGTTTTAAAAGATAGATAATCCCTTTATTACCCATTTCCCAGTTTTGCATAACTAACACAGTTATAATAATATACTTTTTGTATCTTGTATCTAAGCCTCTGCAAACTGCCCCTTTTTTCAGCTCTTTTGACAGACTTGCAGTCTAGCCATTCAGTGCCTGCTCCCAGATAACTTCTCGTGCACAAGCACATTGTTATCTATATGAAATACGTGAACTAACACCCTCTAGTGGTGAAAAACTGTTAAAATGCAAACTGAAAGAGGTGGGCTTCAAGGTCTAAAAAATTAGCATATGAACCTCCTAGGTTAAGCTTTCACCTAAGAATACCAAGAGAACAAAGCAAAATTTGTGATAAAAGTAAATTGGAAAATTGTTTAAAATTACATGCTCTATCTGAATCATGAAAGTTTATTTTGGCCTAGACTGTCCCTTTAAAATAAATATATAGTTTTGATAGGTAAATAAAAACAAAAAGGAACTATTTCTGTTTAAATGCAGTGATAGCAAAAATTCTAAAAATTCTTCGGTATATTGGGCAAGTTTTTCTCTGAAATTCCCAGTAGTAAAGGGCTTTCCCTAGAAGTAGTAGTAAACAACTTTTCATTTTAAGATAATTTGATTAAAAATAAAGAGGTCCATTTTAATCCTTCAGAAAAAAAAACAATCAACAGATTTGTCCAAAAAAATCCTCATAGACTTTAATGGTTATTTTCTAAAAGGAATGGAATCCACCCCAAAATGTTCTAATTAAATAGTTTTTTGTTTTATTTTACAATGGAATGTCCATTTAAATAAGATAACGTAAAAAACTGTTTAATAAACTGCAATTCTAGGGCAGCAATATTGTTTAAAATATAGGGCTCAGACTAATTTGTAAAAATATATTTAATTTCTCATGGAAACACACAAATCATGTGGAATATTAGAAAAAATCTAGCAAGCACTGATAAGTGATAAAGCTCTTTTTATGAAAAATCACCTCAATTAAATGTAAGAAAGAAAATGCACGTATAAATTGGGACAAAAACGTTGTCTTACATATCTTATTAGAGAAATGGTAGAGACAACTGATAGCATTCATCACTTCATATAAGTACTTGGTAGAGACAACTAGAGGCCCTCTTTTGAAACAAATCTGGTAACACAGTCATAAAACTCAGCGATATCCGGAAGCTGTAATCAGCTATTGAGATGCAGAAACTCTATATACATATACGCCAACTTAAGTCACTCCACAAGTGTGGGGCAGATCTTAAGACACCTTGCCCAACCTATCTGATAATTTGATCACTAATTGTGGATCAGTACTTAATTCCTGTAGGGCTCTACATTCTTCCTTTGTTAAGTTACTTTCTCTCAAATTGACAGTCTTTAATTGTCTAATATCATTCTCTACAAGATTAACAAATGCATTCACCACTGGTATCCTGCAGAAATTGGGCATAGATTTGGATTAATTTTTTCCCATTTAAAAAAAAAATTAAATATTTATATTTTAAAGGAAAAATTGTTTATTTGCACTTGTAGCATGCTTGTAGTCAAAAAGAAAAGAACTGTAGCAATGGCAAAGGTATAAACATTTATCACATTGGGGTTCAAGTTCATAAGTAAACACATGTAAATCATGTTATTCAGTCCAGATGGAGTCCAATTGCAGTCTATATTTGTGAGTTTGTATAAAAGTTCAAAGGTATACTGCTGCGATTTGGACTTTATTATCATGTACTTCTTGTAACCCATTGTACTCTTATTTGGAAATTTCCAATATTTTTATAATAAACAAAATTAATAACAATAAACAACAAAATGTTTTATGTAATATACAGTATGTAAGGGTATGAATAGATCTTGAACTAAACAGTTTATTTTGTAATATTGCAATATGCCGCTTTGTGATTACGTCAATTTGAAGGGAGGGGGATCCATGTGTTCTGACTATTGTTTATTACTATAGTGGTTAGGAGGGATGTCATTTTCTTTTTTGAGCCATGCATACGGTATTATAGTGTGGGTGTAGCAAGGGTGGTTATGTGGGTCTTGTGTCCCATAGGAACATAATTTCTGCATGCATGTCGAGCGTGTTTGTTATGAGATAGTGGTACCTTTCTAGTTTAAGGTTTATTTGTGTTTAATGTAACCACATTTGTAGGGTGGGAATTGTTTCTTTTTTCCACATTCATGGAATAAATTGGTTTGCACTATTTATCATTATCTGTAACAATTTAACATGTAGTTTGGATTTAAGTTTGGGATACCTGTGAAACAGGAATATTGTTGGGTCAGAAGGTAGAGGAGTGCCTATAGTGTTTTGCATGTATAATATGGTAGATGTCCAGAACGTTTGTATTTTGGGGCATGCCCACCATATGTGGAACAGAGTGCTTTTGTTTGAGCAGAGCCTCCAGCAGCAGTTTGAGGAGTTGGGGACATGAGTCTTTGTGGTGTGAGATACCACCTGGTTAGTAATTTGTGTTGGTCTCTAAGAGTTTTGCAGAGTGTGCTGATTTTTTAATAGATGTAAAAATTGAGTGTCATTCTGCTGTTAAAATTAAAAATGGTAAGTCCCTGTCCCAAGCCTTGGTGAAAGTTGGCAAGTCAGTGTCAACTGGTTTGGTAAGCAGTTTATAGGTTAGCAAGACAGTGGGATGGATGGGTAAAGCTGAGCTACACATCTTTTAAAACTGGGTTCGTTGTCTTGCCAAGCTATGTTTATGTGTAGATTGGAGAAAAATGGCTAAGTTGGAGGTATCTAAACCACATTGTAAAAATTCCATCACCTAGGTGTTTGATAGATTGTCTGTGTAGTAATCTTCCATATTTTTTACTAACATAAATGTGGGTAGTAGGAGGTGGATGTCTTTAGTTCCAGAGAAGTGAATTTAGGCCTGGTTGGAAGCTGTGATTTTGTAATGTAGGTGTAAGGTGTGCAGGGAATTGTGGAAAGGTTAGGGTGAGTTTTGGCTATTTCTGCCCAGGATATGTGTGTTTCTAGGATTATTGGATTTTTAGAATTCTTTAGCTTAGTTTGGCAACTATCGGTCCAGCATGAGGCTCCTAATTGTGTAAAGTCTGAAAGTTTGTGTTCAAGTTTGACCCATTCTTTATGATGGTGCTCGTCAAACATAGAATTCCGATATTCACGTATATTAGGGACTCTCAGTCCTCCTTAAGTGGCTATTTTAGGGGGCTGGTTTTCCAGACATAAGAGTTTATGATTGATTGTAATTTTGGAATCATAGGGCCTGGAAGGGGGATGGGGACTGTTTGTAGGACGTACACATTTTTTGGAAGTAGTGTCATTTTGGCCGCTCCAATTCCACATAGCCAGGATATTGATTTGGGAGACCATTTTTCAGTGTTTGAGGATATATTTAAGGTGTGGGAGTCATAGTTTAGTTTAATTAAGTCTGCCTGATTTGGTGATAGATGTATGCCTAGATATTTAAGGGATTGGGTTCTTAGAGAGAATAGGGCTTAAAGTTGAAGGGATATTAAATAGTTTTTTGCTACATTGACCGAGAGAAGTTTTAATTCATGGTTCATGAGGAGGTTGTCCGAAAATAATGCAAGTTTGTATCCCGAGGTTTGATTTTGATGCCTTCAACCATAGGTGAAGTGCATAGGATAGTGGCAAGAACCTCCATAGAGAGAACAAATAATAGGGGTGAGAGGGGGCATCCCTGCCTGGTTCTGTTTCAGATTGGGAAGGGGTCAGATAGTAGGCCATTCACTTTAATTTTGGCGGAGGGGTAGTATATAGGGCAGAGGTTTTAGAAATGAAATCTCCGGGTAGGCCAAATTTGTGAATTGTGCAAATTAGGTACATCTGTTTAAATGAAGAGTGTTGGAATTTTATGTTGGTGGGAGTAGTGAAATTAATGTAGTGCTTTGACCGTGTTGTCCTTAGCTTCTCTTTGTGGTACAAATCCTGTTTGGTCATTGTGGATCAGATATGGAAGAGATAGGTTGAGTCAGTTGGCGAGGATTTTGGAGTACATTTTTAGGTCAACAATGAGTAAAGAAATGGGTCAGAAGTTGGATGGGGAGTCAGTTGGTTTACCGGGTTTGGACAATACAGTTATGTTTGCTTCTAACATGCTAGTTGGGAATGGGTGATTGGGTCCTATATTTAAATAATTCTAGAAGGTGTGGGGTGAGATTTTTTAAAATTATTAAAGCCATCTGGTTCTGGGCTTTTCCCTTGTTTAAGGGATTTAATAGCATTCTCCAATTCTTGTTGGGTGATGGCTTGGACTAGAAATTGAAGCTGTTCATGGTGGATCTGGGGAAGTTGGAGTTGGTCAAGGTATTTGTTACATATCTTTTTATGGTCCTCTATGTCGCGGGTGGGGAATAAAGTATATAATTTGGTGTAGTATTTGCAAAATGTATTAGCTTTTGATTTGGAATTTGTTGTCTTGTATATAGTATTTTTGACCTAGGAGGAACATTGTGTTTTGGGATTTTATGTCTAGGAAGTCATTGAGTTGCTGTCTGGCCTGATCTAGTTTTTTTCTGCATTTCTAAGTCTGCAGGGTGTCTCTTGTGGGAGTAATCTAGTTTAACTATCTCTTGTGTTAGAGTAAGGTATTTTTGCCTGGCCTGTTTATTTTTAATGGCTTTATGTTTCATTGGAAAACATTACATGTTACAATTGGCATGGTATCGTCTGTGATATTGATGTCAAAGTCCTCTTAGAGGGCCTGTCTATTTTAATAAGAGGGTCTGATAATAATATTTTATCTAGTCACCATTGGAAAGGATATATAGGTATTGAGGGCCAAGTGACTGAGCTGCTAAAAGCCGAATGGTCTGACCAACTAATAGGGATGATGCGTGAGAATCATAGGTTTAGTAATGAGAGGTTGTCTTCCATTATATAGTCAATTCTAGAGTAAGATTTGTTTGGATTTGAGAAGAATGTGTAGTCTTGCTTATAGGGGTATAGATGTCCCCATGTGTCATG
The DNA here is from genome assembly GCF_027579735.1 of Bombina bombina. Classification (NCBI taxonomy): domain Eukaryota; kingdom Metazoa; phylum Chordata; class Amphibia; order Anura; family Bombinatoridae; genus Bombina; species Bombina bombina. Next base: position 475,308,033 of record NC_069502.1, on the reverse strand, counting down.
AAGTGTGAGCAGTGAAAAAATATTCCAACCAGATTGTAGACTGTTAAATGCAATTTTCAGAGCAGCTGCTCCAAACTCACCATGCAGCACACATTGATCGACTGCCTCTGATGATGTCAGACGCCCAAGAAAAAATAGTTATACAGCAGCAATGGATTATCGCACAATGGCTGGGTGCAATACTGGGATAAGAAGTGAACCAAACTGCGGGTAATCCAAAATAACAGAAAATCCAGTAGCACAGCAGTAGACATGAGGAAGCGCCACTAGGGTACACGAAACATGTCAGATGATTGGTCCATGTCCTGTACTTTTATGTTATGATGGAATGAACTTCTCTTTTTAATTCTACTGCTGTTCTACTGGATTTTCTGTTATTTTAGATTGTAGAGTGTTGCCCGGGAGTTTTAAATGTGGATTGGTGCAGTCTATGGTTGGGTACAGTGGGAGATTAAAGTCTCCTGCAATTGTCAATGGACCTTTTAGATACATGAGTATGAAGTTGGTTGTTTGTTGGAAAAAGGGGGCCTGGTTTGTATTTGGAGCATCAATGTTGACTAATGTTATTGGTTTCCCATAAAGGAGGTCATGTAGACCTAAGTTTCTTCCCTCTTTATCTTGGTCTTTATGTTTTTTCCAAAATATAACTGTACACCAGCACCGGTATTATCCGATACTTACTGCCTATCATATAAATTATTTAAAGCTGCTATATCTGAAGTTTTGTGTTTAATTGTGTAAAGTATAGACTTAAGACTTACTCAACATGTTATTTTTAGCTTTCCTTAGGCGGTGTTGAAACTTCTACTAGAGATATAACACTATGTTATCACTTCTGTGTATGTAGATAACTGAACTATTAAATGATCCAACAATAATTCCAGTTTTATTCTGTCAAAACCTAATGAATTAATTCATATTTTAATCATATTCTCAAGTAGTAAATAAAGTGTTGAGTTTTTTTTATTTTATTCACAATAGTAAAAATTCACTGGGACACTGTTATGCTCACAAGATGCAAAACAAAAGGGGAAGAAAAGGAAAGAGAGTGAGAGAAAGATTATTAATTTATTCCTAGTTTTTAATAATTTTACAGCTAATCTACTCCCCATTTCCGTTCTGAAGGCATTTTTATATAAACATTCATTTCTTTCATAAGGTGGTGAGAGTCCAGTAGCCAAAGCTTGTTGGATTCAACTCCTGGCCACTAGAAGGAAGCAAAGACACCCACAATTCACAAGTTTTTAACAACTCTCGCCTCTCTGGTCTAGTCTTTTCTTAATGTTAAAAATAAGTGTGCTCCAGATTCTTCTTGAAAGGGCTTCTCAGACCTACAGGTATGTGAGAACCCTTCAACTTTTTTAGGAAAAATGAATCAAAACTATTTGATTTTTCCTACTTCTCTTACACCTCTAAATATATTCACTGTTCCTGAGGCCATTTCTGAATCTATTTACTTGGAATAGCCCACACCAGGATTTTACTCTACTTAATGTTTTTAAGTTTATAAAAGATGTTCTCTTTATCAGTCTCTTTGTAGTGCTTTGGGAAACTTTCAAAGTGAGATGTGGCAATTACCACTTTAGCCATATGCTTTACAATTCTCCTTGATGATAGTACATTTGTTAGGGCAATTGTCCTTTACGCTTCAATCCTAACCGCAATCACAGAGCTGTGGTTAACTCTTTTCTGAACTAAAAAGTTGTACAAAACACTTCAATAATACTTTATAAAGTACTCTTATACTCATATTAACACTGTCTAATAAAATATTAAAAAGAAATATTGCACAAAATAGGTATAAGAACTCAAAGATAAGAACTCAAAGATCACGTTTGTTAGAAAAAAAGGCAGGCAAATGGCTTTAACATTGAGACACATACATATACATTGTTAAAGATACCTGTGTATATATGTATATATATATATATATATATATATATATGTGTACATAAATATTAATGTATTTGTATGTGTATATATGTATTTACAGTCATATATACACATAAAAACATTACTATATATGTACACATATATAAACATATATATAAGTGCATTATAGCCCTTTGCCAAAAAACCTGATAAAAGATATTTATACAATATTCATATTTAATAAAGATTTTAACTATGTATTGACTGTAAATATTTCAGATTTGCTAATGCGAATATGCTATGTCGTCTGCATGATTGATGTTTTTTCCCAACAATTTTTTTTTCTCCATTGACTTCTATAGGGAATGCAAAAATGCAATGGAGTTTACACGATCTCGGGTGTTGTTGTTTTTTCTGCTTTTATCTCTCCATTGATTTCTATGGGGAAATACATGCACGCGCATGCAGTAAATTAATTTAGTTTTTTCATGCTATTCAGGTTAACTCTCGCATAACTTATGTTTTTTTTAAACTTGTAAAACGATTACAACCCGGCTAGCACAAAAAGCTTAACTCTAGCAGAGTTTTCACAATCGCGGGGGGGGGGGGGGGGATACCTCACCACTTGTAATCTAGCCCTTTGTTTTTCTACAAGCATGTTTCCTGTTTTCAACAACTTAGATTTTGCTTGGGTAATCTCTGTCTACTCACTTTGGTGTGACAATATGTCTGATCTAGTTTCAGAAGATTCTGATGTTGAAGAATTCAAAATCTTTTTAATTTTCTAAAGTCGCCAAATTTCTTTTTTTGACAATGAGGCCAAATTATCATATGTCTTTTGGACCTGATCCGACAGTGCGGATCAGGTCCGACAGACATCGCTGAATGTGGAGAGCAATACGCTCTCCGTATTCAGCATTGCGCTGCTGGTGCAATGGGCCACCAGCAGGGAGGTGTCAATCAACCCGATCGTACTCGATCAGGTTGTATTGTGGTGATTCCTGTCCGCCTCATCAGAGCAGGCGGACAGGGTTATGGAGCAGCGGTCTTTAGACCGCTGCTCCATAACTTGTGTTTCTGGTGAGTCTGAAGACTCGCCAGAAACACGGGCCCTCAAGCTCCGTTCGTAGCTTGATAAATGATCCTCAATTACATTTTAGTCATTATTTGTATTAATACTAAAATACGACTTTTGCAATCTACTTATAAGAGACCTACATCTCAGTTTATGGTCTTCTCCTTTTTGCAGATTTTTAACTCTGACTTTTTTGGTTAAGGCCTTATTTGACTTTGGTTTGGATCAACCCCATAATCACTTAACATGTTGCATAGAGTGAAATCAACAGTGGTAAACACATTTCACATTTATTTTAGAATTATATAAATGCATCTTTTGCTCTGATGTATGTGTTTTGAATAGCCTAAATTATAAAAAATGTTCAGGTGTATTTACTGCTTTGCTTGATTTTGAATAGCACTGTTAGATTTCCATTATTAAGTTCTGAACCAGCAGTAATACATTTACTTAAAGCACTAATGTCAGGTAGTCATGTTCTTAAAAACTAAAATTCTTTTCTTTTATATTAATTTTTTGTGGAAATTTGTGGAATTTTTCAAATTTTAGAAAACAATACACATTTTAAGTTTTAGACATACAAAGTACACAACAGAAAGTTCCATACTTCTAGTGTCAAATAGTGCAGCATATAGTTTCCATCTGCCAAATTTTTATACCCTAGTGTCCTTTGAGTTTGGGAAAAAAAGTCAAGTACACCAAAACGTTTCCATCCGTATATCATAGCAAAAACAGAGTAAATCCCTACCCAAATTTAAATCTATATTTGTTCCATATGAAACACATCATAATATTCATCAATATGTTTGATTTGCACATAATGGAACCCTTTCTCTCCACAGAGGGAGTTAAGGTAACTTATTTTTTTCTAATTTGCAGGAATCAATTGCTTAGTGCAATTAATCATAAGGGTTGGTAAAATGTAATTTACATTTAAGTTTTTGGTAATTTATTAAAAATAAATAATAAAGGGGTCAGAGATATTGTAAGTAAAAAGGTCTGTTCAATTTATATTTTAATAGCAGAGCAATAAGCTTGAGCAATTGGGCATAGCCACCAAATATGTTAATAGGTTCCTTTATCTATACATCCCCTTCAACAGGTTGTCAGGATTCCTTTTTTTTTTTTTTTTTTTTAAATAATTTTTATTGAGGTAAAATGGCATACAAGAATAATAACTTCGTAGAGAAATATCATGGCAACATGCCCATTTAACATACATTAAGTTTTACAGAGTGAACCGAACAAGCATGTCCTTGTAGATGTATAACCTGGACTTAACTCAGTCCAAATGCATAACTTCAAGCCATGGGCATTACCTCATTTTTACATAAGTGCATGGACAGAGGACAAATAATACAATTCTAAATATCTAGTTGGGTGTAAGCCCAAATCTACTAACCAAAATAAAACCTTGTGCAGGCTTGTGCTTGTCCTTGGAGTATTCAGCTGATAAATGTTGGAGACCCAGTTTTCCTACCCTGTCTCTAAAGAGTATAAGTATAGGTCTTCTTGTGTCTATAACCTAAATACTAGCCGAAAAAGTATGGTATTCTAAAGTTGCACAGCGCAGCACATAATAAGCCAACATAACTAGGGATATTCTATATGCTGTAATATTGGGAAACCCCAATTTCGAGAGAGGCAAAGCCACTCATGAACCCCATGTTTTTTTATATATATATAATATTGCGCTAGCAACTTATATGGCTCTACATCAAATAGTAGCTGTCCCTCAGAATTAGCGGCGTACCTATACTCTAGTAAACCTGTTTTCAAAAGGGGCAGGGGTCCTCCCGGACTGTAGATGTTTTATACAAATAACATTGTGGTAGCAGCTTATATGGCCTTGCATCAAATACTAACTTCCATAGCTCCACCTACATTAATAAAACTCTACATAGGGCCTCCACGGATTACCATTAAATATATGACAGACTATATATCTTATGTGTACTATCTCGGCCGCAGACAGTACCTTGAAATTGCTGCAAACCCTGAGAGGATCCACAGGGCATAGAGACCCGACAAAGTTAAGGAAATAAATCTTATAGTGGATCTGTAACAGGAAAAAATAGACCACATGACTGCCTTTAAGGCTAAACCTCATCAGTAGGGATGTAAGCTTAGTGGGTCAAACATAATTAGACCGCAGCCCGGGGAGGCCCCTGTCACCTGTTAGGTACTTTGCAGGGGTTTATGGAAAGACCAAAATGTTATAGTATCCAAGGAGACAGACTCATGAGATTTAAATATGATTACACGCAGAAAGTTCAAGCAAATAATGTAAGCATCAGTTTCGCATGCCATTCCCACTTAGGTGATAGGACAGGTCAAAATATATCAGCCCCCTGCTCAGGGTAACCCCCATTTTAGATTAACTAATTAATAGAAGGGCATACAATGATTATAATATTCCTACACCCAAGAACACATATTTATGCAGTTATAGGATAAGCAAACCTAGGTAGCTAAGTCAAATAATGTAGTGCACCCTTGTCCCATGTCATTTTCAGTGTAGATCCTCACATAGGGGTTTAGTGGTTTATATGAATATTAGAACATATCTTACATTCATTGCTATAACTGGGATAAGTGGCCTAAGCATATAAACCCCACACATAGACATATGTAACCCTTGGTGCCTGTGGAGCAAATTAGCTTAACTATTCACATAGAGGGTCTGTGACTCATATGGATATGCGAACCCCTCTCACATTCATTGTAGTAACTAGAATGAGTGGCACCAACCTACAAGTTGCACACATAAACAAATGTAACCATTGGTGCAGGTGGGACAAGTTAATACACTATAAAATGCTTGCTTCCAGAAAGTGTAAAGGCTAGAAACAGTGACTCTTATATACATACATAATAACCGGGAGCACCATAAGCAAAAAACAAACAAAATAAAGCAGAGTGTATGACACAGGCTTGTCATCAAAGTTCCTGCACGGCAGTACCCCATCCGGTATTCTGATCATCCCACTCCAGACTGTTTTAAAAGGGCTGAATAGGCGCTTCTAAGAAGGTGCGTGCCTTCTAGATTTTGCAGCAAAGCACTATCAAAGCCATAACAGTCAGACCCATTCCCCAACACATCTAGGCAGAACAGAGTCTCACTTAGCCGCTTTAATTCACTTTCACATCCCATCTCACCATCCCTTATCAGTCCCGGGTGCGGTTGCTCAACTTGGATTCCCAGAGCTTGGTCTGTGCGCAATGTAGGGTCCGGTACAACAGGTGGGGGAATGGGTGAGGGTCGCCTCAACTCTATTTCTGACTTGAAACTATCAGGCGGAGGATCTTCACCGGCATATGCATTAGTGGCAAGCACCGTCACGTTACTGATGTAGCCTTGTCCTCCTGCAGTGATCTCTTCCACACGGGGCTCACAGCCTGTTGCGTTGATCGTCTTAAGGACAAAGCCCTCACTTCTATGTAGGCCGTTATGTTGCGATCCGGAGGTGGCGTCATCAGCCATATTAAGTTCCGCTTGCTCCTCCTCTATGCCCATGACTTTCATAAGCCGGTCAAATCGAAGGCTTATCTGACGGTCAAAGACCGCAAATAGGGTCTGCACCTACATAAAGAGGGTCTCTTCCATATTTAAGTTTGAAGTAGTAGCGTTGCAGGAGGATAGTAATTACTGCTTTACCCCGGTTTACCGGGGGGGGGGTAGACAAGCAGGCCGCCGCCTCCCACGTCTACAGTCCAGTCCAAAACCACTGAAGTAATCCCAATAAAAAATATATCTCCCAGTTCAGCTTGTACTCTGTTATCAGAGCATATCACATTCTAAAGAAGATGGGACATCAGATGGCAGATAATCGGCGGATTCTCTCCCCTGCATCAGCAGGCTTCAGATTTGCGACCGCTCATGGCCGCTGCCCAGACACGCCCCGTCAGGATTCCTTTTAATATAATTCCTAGCCTTCCTGGTGTAAGATACCATCTAGTCATTAGCTTCATATTCATTTCCATAATATAATTTAGGGGGTTGGATCTACTCATTAGTTTAAAAATGTTTTAACCAATCTTTTATAGTTATAGGCTGTTGGATTTCATTTTCACATCTGATTGTGTAATAGGGCAACATTTCAGAGTGTGATGCAATTAAAAGTTTATAAGAAAGGGAGAGTGTGTGTTGTAACATAAATTTTAAAACACTGTTAATGAACTTTGGAGATGTACTTTATAATGAGAACTTGAAAAAAAATGAGATAGTTGAAAATATTTATACCAGTGCCCAAAGCTCCAACCTGCAGTATCAATCAAATCTGCTCTAGTTTTTAAGTGGTCATCCCATAAAACTGCATTAAAAGCTATTAAATAATGTATTGTATTCTCCATCTCACTGCTGTGTACAGTTTCTATTGAAAAATAATGGTTATAAAGTATGGGAGTCAGGGGAGATGGTGTAGTTGAGATTTTTAAAATGTTCTTAAATATCTGTCCCAAATTTGAAAAGTTACTAACTTGATATATGATGGATGTGTTAAAAAGTTCCAATAACCTTAGGGCAAACAACAAGCACTTCGTAATTGTTTGGTTCCTTCAATCATGGAATTTTTACACAAATCCAAAATCCTAAAAAGAAATATTGCTATTCTATAATATACCAAATTTGGGGCTCCTGGCCCCCTGGTCTGTATATTATACTGTTTGCTATATGTAGTCATGTATGTTGCCAAAGGAAATAGTTAATATATCTTTAAAATTTGAATAAAATTGCATCTTATAGGGGTATTGTTAGGGCATGGAAATGCTATAACAACCGTGGTAATATTACCATTTTTATTGTGTTAACTCTTCCTACTAATGATAGAGATTTGCTCTCCTAAGACCTTAAAGGGCCACTAAACCCAAAATCTTTCTTTCATGATTCAGCTAGAGAATAGAAATTTAAACAACATTACAATTTACTTCCATAATTTATTTTGCTTCATTTTTAAAATATCCTTATTTGAAGAAAAAGCAATGTACATGGTGAGCCAATCACATGATGCTTCTATGTGCAGCAACCAATCAGCAGCTAGTGAGCATATCTAGATATGCTTTTCATCAAAGAATATCAAGAGAATAAAACAAATTAGATAATATAAGTAAATTAGAAAGATGTTTAACATTGCATTCTCTTTCTAAATCATAAAAGAAAAAATGTGGGTGGCATGTCCCTTTAACAACACCCTCACGTCATGTAGTAGAGCATCATAGTTAGCAGATATTAATAGTATTTCTTAATACAAAACCAAAATTCCTTTTCTATGAAAAGTAGTTTAGTCTCAGTCACTTTAACACTTATTAATTCCGATTTGATGGTATCTATCTGAAAATTAGAATAAAGGTTGTACGTTTTTTGTGTTTTGCTTTTTTAACTCCTTTTCTTTTATTGAGGTTTTTGTTGAAATGTTCAAACAATACTTGTTTAATTACAGAAACAATAATACCAGGCTAACAAAGTGCAAACTAGCCAATTAGGTTACATAGCTATAGATTTACTGGCCACAAAATAATTCAACATAATCATAAATTTAGAATGCAATGGTTATAGTAATAAGCATGGTGAATTCTATAATAGCTAATACAAGTGAATGAGAATTGCTCTAAATTCTGACCTGGCTTAAAGTGGTTGTTACAAACAAAAGGTGAGAGTAACCTAACATTAGAGAAAAACAATAGGCCTGTAATAAAGAACACTTATAAACATGTTACCTTATTTTATGATATAAGAACCCCCTACAGATTAAGAGGTCACTTTTGGACTTATATATACTCATACAATAAATAGGGGGGGCTAGAAATTCTGATTGGTCACTTATGTACTATAAAAGGAAGTAGCATAAAGTAAATGAACAATGGTGGTCCCTTGAGTTGATAATGGTCACTCTTGCATAAGGTGATTTGTTTCAACAATAATATATGCCAAAGGACTCATGAAAAATTATACAGTTTAAACAGGATAAAAGAGCTAAGCTGATGTTATATGGTTACGTAAACCTAAACCTAAAAGCCCATTATGGGAACCCTAGCTCTTGTAGTAATGTCTTCTTTTACTTATATGCAGATCCTTGCTACTATAACTAAGGTAAAGTAGGTGATACTCCTTCAATAATATATGAACATGACCTTAATAACATATGGAGGGATGAATGCTAGGGTCCCCTATGAAAGACTCAATCAGATGTAAACCTAGAAGTTTCCTTCTCTGAGTTATATGGTCTTAGTAATATGGAGAGGCATAACTACCCTATGTCACTCCTATGCTATCCCTTCCCTATAGCTCTATTCATGGATACTCTGGTAACAGCATGTTGTTCTGAGTAGGCTCTGCCATAGTAGAAAAGGGCCATAAGGAACTGTGCTGCATGCCTTGATCTGTAATATCCGCATATTAGGCTCTATGCATTACATAGTAACATAGTAGATGAGGTTGAAAAAAGACCGAAGTCCATCAAGTTCAACCTATACAAATCTAAAATACTTACTAAAAGGTGACACATTTAATACTAGCAATCATATCCATGAATTTTGTTTCTAGACAGTAATGTATCCAGACAATTTTTTAAATGTATCTATGGTATTGGCATTTACTACCTCCTTTGGTAATGAGTTCCACAATTTTATTGATCTTACAGTAAAAAGATATTTCCGTTGCAGGAGATTAAATCTCCTTTCCTCCAACATTAAATTGTGATCTCTTGTTACAAAAAATTCTCTTGGAATAAACAGAGTTTTTGCCATCTTCGGCTTTGAATATATTTATATAAAGTAATCATGTCACCTCTCTATAGAAAAGAGACCTAGTTTGGCTAGCCTCTCCTCATAGCTTAAATTATCCATACCCTTAGTAGCTTTGTGGCCCTTCTCTGAACTTTTTCTAGTTCTGCAATATATTTTTTGTGATCGGTCCCCAGAACTGCACACCATACTCAAGGTGAGGTCTTACCAGGGATTTATATAGTGACAGAATTATGCTTTCCTCTCTTTAATTAATGCCTCTTTTAATACATGCTAGTATCTTATTAGCCTTTGTTTGCCGATGTCCTGCATTGTGCACCCATCTTTAGCTTGTTATCTATTAATGCTCCCAAATCCCTTTCCTCTTCTGTTTGGCTAAGTCTTGTTCCGTTTAAATAATATGTTGCCTGCTTATTCTTACTTCCAAAATGTAGAACCTTGCATTTTCCCATATTAAATCTTATTTTCCATTTACCTGACCTTACTTAACTTAGTATCATCTGCAAAAACAGAGATGTCGCTATTTTATCCTTGCTCCAAGTCATTTCTAAAAATATTAAAAAGAACAGGGCCCAGTACTGATCCCTGGGGGACTCCACTGATTACCTTTGTCCAATCTGAGTATGATCCATTCACTACTACTCTTTGCTCCTTATCTTTTATCGAGTTACTTATCCATTAGCTAACATTTTCAGCTATTCCTAGTCCCCTAATTGTGTGCATTAATCTCTCATGTAGCACTGTATCAAATGCCTTTGCAAAATCTAAGTATATCACATCAACTGATTTCCCTTTATCTATATTTTTACTACTTCCTCATAGAATCTAATTAGATTAGTTTGACATGATCTATTTTTCATAAAACCATGCTGATTTGAACTCATAATCTTTTTTACACGAATGTGCTCATCAATATAATTCCTTATAATCCCTTCAAATATCTTCCCCACTATTGATGTCAGACTAAGTGGTCTATAGCTTCCTGGATCATCCTTGTTTCCCTTTTTGAAGAGTGGCACCACATCAGCTTTACGCCAATCCTGGGGTACCATGCCTGAGGGCAATGAGTCTTGAAAAATTAAGAGTACAGGTTTGTCTATAACAGTGCTAAGTTCCCATAACACCCTTAGGTGTATTCCATCTGGGCCTGGAGTTTTATTTACCTTATTATTATCTAGTTTTTTCCTGATATCCTCTATACATAACCCAGTTAATGGTATGGGCTGGCATGTTCTAGTTTGTTCCAAAGTATCATCCAATGGTTCCTCTCTTGTGTATACTGAAGAAAAAAACTGGTTTAGTACTTCAGCCTTCTATCTGTTACTGTTAATCATGCTACCCTCCACATATTTTAATGTACCTATATTGTCCTTCTTAGATTTTTTGCTATTTATGAACTTAATGTTTTTTCCTAATTTCTCTTAGCACATTAGGCATTAGCCAATCAAAGTTGCTATCTATTTGTTGTTCTAGGTCAGCCAATAGGGCTTGTATTGTTTTGTAAAGTGTCTCATCCATGCTCAGATAGGGCATTACCGAGCATCAACAGTTCTCTGGTGAACTCAAGACAAAAATACAATATATACCTATCAGGATACTCGAAGACCAAACTTTGCCTACCTCACAAAACAAATTATCCCAAGTTAATTTGTGAATAGATATATATGTAACACAGATATAAGGTGGCACAAAAAAAATGCTGGTTTGGGGAAAAGAAACAAGGGAAAAGCTAGAGCTATTATTTGTAGTATTAAATAACCTTATTTGCTTATTTACGTGATGTGTTGTCTTTCTCGATAAAAAATATATATATAGGTGTTAGTGTTAAAATAAAATAGTGTGTTTACTTAAAAACCAATTAATTTGAAATTTTAAGTGATATAGCAATAGCGTGTGTGAAAAAAGTTAATGCTTTGGTTAAAACCGTATTATTTCAACGGATTAGATAATACACTCTAATCAACTGGAACCTCCTTAAACAATTGTCTAGAGTTTCCTCTATTACGTAATGGTGTGCTAAAAATTATAAAAACAACTAAGTGGACACTTAAAAAATATTAAGCTAATATTGACATATTTAGTCGATGGGCTAATATCATTCAACAATGTGAATAGAGATAAGGATTACAGCGCTAATGGTAACTTATACCATGAAAAAAATAATATAATGAGTACATATAAAACAATATAATTTTAAATTTAAATATTGGCAAATGATAAATAAGCCTTCTAAAAAGAGGAAACGCTAAGAATGCAAAAAAAAAATATATATACAGTTTAATATGATAACAATATAATAATAAACAATTTAAAACAGAGCTCTGTTTAAAAATCATATACTTAATTGATACAAATCCATAATCAATCATAAAAGATACATTTACTATTAAAAATACAAATAAAATAAAGTACAAAAATGCAATATTAGGAATATCTCTCTGAAAAAATTGATGAATAAAAAAAACAATAAAAAATATACAAAAAAGAAGTAAAAAATATCACAGCTGATATGCTGAAAAAAGACAACTCCTTAAGTACTGTGATTTTTCATAGAATTTTGTATCTGTCCCTTGTGGTGTGAATAGTCATTAGCAATGTATACAAGAATATTTAATTCCTTGTGAGTTCCGCTTGGTTTAAATTCTCTTGAAGTTTATATTTAGTAATAGTTGATTGTGTATATGCTCTTTTCTATGGCTGTGAGGTATAACACTGATCATTATTCTAAAGGGTCAGTCATCTTCAGGTAGTTAATAACTTATTGGTCTTTATAACTTCAGCGTTTGTGCAACAATGTACTGCACCGCATTGTTGCACAAACGCTGAAGTTATAAAGTAGTTTGAATAAATAGTGGCATATGGGTTTCTTAAGCAGAGTTTGCAGATTAGCGTCCATATTCAGCCCTGGTCCAGACATGCCCCCCCCCCCCCCCACAAAGTTTGTACGTTTTTATAAAACTGGTATGAGAGATTGCAGTGAATTTATGAGACTAGTCAATGTTAAGAATATATCATCTGCATATACTGCTATAATCTCTTCAACCAATTTGTACCCTTTAATGTCATCAGTAGTAAAGAAGATTGGAGAGAAAGGCCAACTTTGCCAGGTACCAGTTGAGTTTTGAAAGGAGTGTGAAAGGGAATCATTTAGCTTAATTTTTGCAGATGAACTTTGGAACAATGCAAACATTTTTCCAATAAAGGATTTATCAAATCCGAACTTAGAAAAGGAGGCCCATAAGAAAGCCCAGAAAAGCCTATCAAAGGCTTTTCCCACATACATTGACACAAATACAGAGGGGATTTTATGTCTAAACATAATATTCTATCAAATTTAAGATTTTAACCATGTTATCCTGGGCCTCCACGTATGGGGTAAATCCCATTTGATAGGTGTAAATCAAGAGTAGCAAAACTATATTTATTCTTCATGCTAAGATTTTTCCATACAACCTTATAGTAACATTTAATAAGGAGATTGGACGGATTTTTTTCCTGGCATAGGAGGTACAGTTACATATGCTTCCAACATCATTGGTGCAAATGGAGATCCTTTAACTATCTCAGTGAATAAGGTCTGGAGAGGAAGGGCCAGTAGTTGGGCAAAATTTTGTTGAGGGTATGGATGGAATTTAAGACTTATTGTGATGTAATGGGGGAGTTTAAGTCTTGCAGATGCTCTTAAATCAATTTTGGTAAGGAAAATTTTTCTATATAGGATAATATTCTCCAATGAATAAGGAGAGACAGTGGAATCAGCAATATTATATAACTCAATATAATAAACATGAAACCACATAAGGATTTCAGGAGTAGTTTAAGTTGATTCCTGACCCAGAGTTTTTACTTCATAAATAAATAATTTTTCTTCTTTAGAGCTCTGGCTAATAGATTTCCTGCCCTATTACGTTTTTAGTGAAATATACTTTTTAATTTAAGTGAATAAGTACTCAATTTGTAAAAAAAAATCGTTGAGATTTCTCATATCCAGCTTCAGTTCATCTAAAATTTTACTGTCACTCTGGTTTTGCTTATGAGGAAAATTTCAAGTAAGAAAACTTGGGCCAGATTATGCCTTTACATGGAGGTCATTTGGGGACTGTATTTTCACTAATTAATATGTGTATATGCACATATAAACACATAAATATATATTTTTCTATTCATATACATATTTTTTTTTATTTGCCCCCTGCGCTGCGCTAGGTGGTTTCCTGTGTATATCAGCATCAGAACGAGGCTCCCATTGAAGCCTATGGAAGCACTCTCTCATGAGCGCAAGGTTTGTGGGCAAAGTGCTGCACTTGAAATACCAGCGCACATTTACATGCGTTGGTATTATTGAGTGGAGCGCATATATTGTGCGTAATATTGCACTCCACTTGTAATATAGCCCTGTATCTTTTACGATGAGTTTACTCTACCCCTCCCCATGCATCTTGAGCCCATTTGGGATATACCTGTTGTTTATGTATTCTGCTGGTTTATTTAATGTGGTCATCTATTTTCACATATAAGGACCAGGGGGAAAATCATGCCAAGATGTCTAAGTAAAAACTGCTGAGTGGTCAGACCAAGCAGTTATAAAACTAGTGAGAGTCCCTTTTGATTGGTAAAGATTTAATCAAGTCTGCTATATGGTTGGTTAGGATAAGAAAAAAAAAGTGTAATCTTTTGTGGTCAAGTTAGCAAATCAACACATATGATATAAGTTGAGATCTCCCAGACCTCTCCACAAGCATGTAATTGTTTTATTAGAGACTCTAACATTAGGGTTGGAGCTATCTATGATGCACTGGAAGGGTGGGTTAAAGTCTTCTCTCAAGAAAATTGGACCTTTGGAAATATCTAGAATATGATGAATTAATGCATTAAAAGATGGTCAATGTTTTTAATTCAGTACATTTATATGTGTCACCAGCCTGCCATAAAGGAGACTAACCAAGCTTTGAAATGTCCCTTTAGAGTCTCTAGTGAGCTTTGAAGGGGTGAACAGGATCGATTTTTTAACAACTCTACATTTCTTTGATGCACATGAACTATGATAACTCAGGCTATAGACAGAGCCTTGATTATTTGATTCATACATCTCCTGTAAAAGTAGGATATCTGCCTGTCTTTTTGTTAGGTTTGAAAGTGCCTTTGTTTGCTAACATGGGTAGTTCAATCCCTTAGCATTTTATATGGCAAGGTATAATGTATGTGAGTGTTTATGTGTACTATATGGCATGGTAAGTGTAGAGGAAATAGTACTGTAAATACTGACTCTGAGCTATCATGTATCCCTTAGGAGGAATTCGGTGAGTCATGCAACTCTGCATTTTTTATTATTTATATATATATATATATATATATATATATATATATATATATATATATATATATATATATATATATAAATTTGCTTTCATTAGAATAGTTGAAAACCAAATGTATATTTTCATTTCCAATCCACAGTTTCCAAACAGCTCATATTTCTTAACCCTCACTGTTTGGGAGCTCTACACCCTTATCCCTTGCACAGCTCCCTTTTTTAAATAATATCCCAGTTTTCAGAGGGAAACTAGAGACTGTCCTTGCTCAGGGTCGGCTCCAAAAGGGGGCATTGGGGGGCACCAAATGGAATGCTGTGCCCCCTCAAAAAATATTGATATGATAATACACTTTAAAAATAATAAATAAAATAATGGATTGTTATGTAATTCTGCATGCTGGGGGCAGAGTTAGCTGCTGAACTGTGAGGTCGCATCACGCATCTGCAAGGAGCTCCGTGTCTTAACCTCTTATTTGGAATTGGAAGTTAGAGACTTTTTGGACTTGTCTTTAAACCTATTCATTTTACCTATCGTGAGTTACTCATTTTCTGAAACAATAGACCATGATAAGAATATGATTGTATCATATAAATATGTCTACAGGGAGTGCAGAATTATTAGGCAGGTTGTATTTTTGAGGATTAATTTTATTATTGAACAACAACCATGTTCTCAATGAACCCAAAAAACTCATTAATATCAAAGCTGAATATTTTTGGAAGTAGTTTTTAGTTTGTTTTTAGTTTTAGCTATTTTGGGGGATATCTGTGTGTGCAGGTGACTATTACTGTGCATAATTATTAGGCAACTTAACAAAAAACAAATATATACCCATTTCAATTATTTATTTTTACCAGTGAAACCAATATAACATCTCAACATTCACAAATATACATTTCTGACATTCAAAAACAGAACAAAAACAAATCAGTGACCAATATAGCCACCTTTCTTTGCAAGGACACTCAAAAGCCTGCCATCCATGGACTCTGTCAGTGTTTTGATCTGTTCACCATCAACATTGCGTGCAGCAGCAACCACAGCCTCCCAGACACTGTTCAGAGAGGTGTACTGTTTTCCCTCCTTGTAAATCTCACATTTGATGATGGACCACAGGTTCTCAATGGGGTTCAGATCAGGTGAACAAGGAAGCCATGTCATTAGATTTTCTTCTTTTATACCCTTTCTTGCCAGCCACGCTGTGGAGTACTTGGACGCGTATGATGGAGCATTGTCCTGCATGAAAATCATGTTTTTCTTGAAGGATGCAGACTTCTTCCTGTACCACTGCTTGAAGAAGGTGTCTTCCAGAAACTGGCAGTAGGACTGGGAGTTGAGCTTGACTCCATCCTCAACCCGAAAAGGCCCCACAAGCTCATCTTTGATGATACCAGCCCAAACCAGTACTCCACCTCCACCTTGCTGGCGTCTGAGTCGGACTGGAGCTCTCTGCCCTTTACCAATCCAGCCACGGGCCCATCCATCTGGCCCATCAAGACTCACTCTCATTTCATCAGTCCATAAAACCTTAGAAAAATCAGTCTTGAGATATTTCTTGGCCCAGTCTTGACTTTTCAGCTTGTGTGTCTTGTTCAGTGGTGGTCGTCTTTCAGCCTTTCTTACCTTGGCCATGTCTCTGAGTATTGCACACCTTGTGCTTTTGGGCACTCCAGTGGTGTTGCAGCTCTGAAATATGGCCAAACTGGTGGCAAGTGGCATCTTGGCAGCTGCACGCTTGACTTTTCTCAGCTCATGGGCAGTTATTTTGCGCCTTGGTTTTTCCACACGCTTCTTGCAACCCTGTTGACTATTTTGAATAAAACGCTTGATTGTTCGATGATCACGCTTCAGAAGCTTTGCAATTTTAAGAGTGCTGCATCCCTCTGCAAGATATCTCACTATTTTTTACTTTTCTGAGCCTGTCAAGTCCTTCTTTTGACCCATTTTGCCAAAGGAAAGGAAGTTGCCTAATAATTATGCACACCTGATATAGGGTTTGATGTCATTAGACCACACCCCTTCTCATTACAGAGATGCACATCACCTAATATGCTTAATTGGTAGTAGGCTTTCGAGCCTATACAGCTTGGAGTAAGACAACATGCATAAAGAGGATGATGTGGTCAAAATACTCATTTGCCTAATAATTCTGCACTCCCTGTATAAATTGCTACTGGCTTCTATCAAGGCTTCTATCGGCCGGGCCTAAGATCCCAATGCACTTTTGAGGTGTCGATACAAATGGGTAGCCATTTATAGAATTATATTTATATGATACAATCATATTCTTATAGGTTCACAGTACATAGGTAGTATTAAGTAGCCTGATATTCGTTATTGCAAAACAGGTATAGCTAAATCTAATCTACAAAATTACCAGAACCTGAAAACCTAGTATCCTCACTGCTATTGCAAACAAAGGGGTTAATTGCATTGGGGGGGGGGGGTTAGGGTGCATGGCTGTTTAGGGGACATGATTGAGATTTGAGAATGAGTTTAAGGGTTTTGGATTAGGGTGATTAAGGAGTGAATTGTTTTTAAAGAGCTATTGCACTGGGGGTCTCAAGTTTAATGGCTCAGTTTTAGTGCACTGCATAGGATTTAGACTTCATTCTTTTACCTAGTGATTTAGCACATATTCTCCAAATGTTAATAGTGGGGGATAAACCTGCCAGAAAATACACTTTCCTGCAGTAAATGCGTGCCCCCTCATGAAAAAAATGCCCCCCCATTTCAATCGTTCTGGAGCCGACCCTGTCCTTGCTACATCCAACATTGTCTATGGATTGACCACCGCACTATCGCTACTCTACCTTTACAATTGCAGCTATTCCTACACACCACCTCCTCACTTTCCAGGAGAGATTCCAGGAAATGTTTAATTTGAATTGTGGAAATTACAAAAGATGGATTAGAACTCTGAACACTGGACAATCATTAAATAGCGCTTTATATAAAAAAGTGTGGGTGTTGCTGATCTATCCAAATGCCACTTCTTTTACTACACAGGACCCTAAATATAAGGTTATATTTTATTGTGATAACAGTTTTATAACTTTGAATAGACAGCTGATGATTTATAAATTGTCTTCTTAAAGAGACTGTACTTAAAGAAGATGCACAAATATTGAAACTTGCTTATTTTATATTAAAACATTTTAAAATCCTTTATAGTAAAAAAAAAAACCACTATATTTACAACCTAGCAGTGTAACTAGCACTGCTGACTGGCTCAGCAGCAGTTTTCCTCTGGACTCTTGCTTGAGTTGTACTTTACCTAAGTGTTTAATCCCTTTGTGGTGGTTAAACACATAGATGTGCAGGGTTGATAATGATGAAATAAAATTCTTTAATGAATGAGAATATGTATTTTTTTCACTATAATAGCCCTTTAAATACTAAAAAACATTTGTATGTATTGCAAATATTTGTTCTAATCATCATACTTGTAATCACATTATTCAAATATCATATAAGCACACATTTTTATAATGAAATGCTTGCTAAAACTTAATCTTGGTTTGCATACTCTCTTTTTCATGCAATTTTTTTCACTAAAAATACTTAAAGTGAATGTCATTTTGGATGAATTAGTGCCCGGTTTTTTATAAACCTATTAAAACCAAGGGCACTTTAATTCATCAAAATTGATATTTCACTCCTTTTCTTAAACAACTTACCTTTTAATCCTTAAAGCCGCTCCAGCAATTCCGGAATTCGGAAGCCTGTTCTTACGTCAGAAATGGCAAATCCGGCTTCTTTTAATCACAGCTTTCCCCCTGGGGGGATCATGGCCTGATGCAATGCCATGATTGGAGGAAGCCGGATTCATCATTTTGGACCCGCAAAGAGGGCTTACGACAGAAGGAGGAAGCGCTGCAGCACCTGTCAGGATGAAAAGGTAAGTTTTTGAAGAAATGGAGTGAAATGTAAATTTTGATGAATTAAAGTGCCCTTGTTTTTAATAGGTTTATTACTCACCGGGCACTAATTCATCCAAATTGACCTTCACTTTAAGAAAAAGGAGACATCCCCCTTTTGTAATATATTATGCATGGATGGGATAGACCTATGAAAGAAAAATTTGCACTGGAATATCATTATACTTATCAATGTTTTTATTTATTTTTACTATAACTACAACATTTTATTAACAGTTTAGTCATTTTCTAAAACTCCATTGTAATCATAGAATAGGTAAACAAGATATTTTAATATCTTGAATAATACAATTAGAAAACGATCCATTCTGTTGTTCTTTATCATATTAGATAAAATATTAAAATCCTTTTTATTTTATTTAGTTTACTGACTTCAAAGAATTATACATAGATAAAGTTATTAGGTGATATGATCAGCCCACCATAAATAGAAAAGAACATTTATACATATGAGATGTTTATTATGTGTAACTGATGTTCCGGTAGAAGCATTTATATATTTCTTGTTGCTATGGAGAAGATTGTTAGATTTTATGTTAAAACATTTTTGTTAAAATGACATTTTAAAAATACTGAAGAAGAACTCAGTAATTCTTTGGTTACTTGCACTAAAAGATAAATCACAAAGGGATTTATTTATCAGATCACAAATTCAAAATAAATGGCAATTTATATTTCAATTTTCCACATTGAGACAAGCAGATAATGATTCATTCTTCCTTTCTTTGAGCAATCAGATCTTATGAGACATCCAAAAGCCCAGTGGGCCATATTAATATGCTAGTAGCACGCCGTGTACTATTCTTTAGTTTTCCATGTGAATATTACTTATCTTGTTTATTTATTTCTGTGATAAACTTAAATACTGCACAGTTTGAAGGTGAAGAATAATCATTAGAATCTAATTGTAAAAGTATTTAAACTTTCATTATTATGGTAGAGAATGTAATTTTAAAGAAGTTTCCAATTTTCTTTTATTTTTTTAAGTTGCTTACTTCTTTTATTCTCCTTTGTTAAAATACACACTTGGGTAGGCTCAGGAGCAGCAATGCACTACTAGGAGCTAGCTGTTTATTGGTGGCTCACCAGAAACACGGGGCATCAAGATAGATAGGCCCCTATGACTGTTAAGATAAATCATTGACAACTACATGAATAAATATGCTTACATATGATTACAAATATGAGGGAACTTCAGGCACAACCAGCCAACTCCTGCAAGACTCTTTTTTTCATATTAAAAAAATAAATATATATGATATATATTTTGTGCTTCAAGTACAGTTCTACTGTACACTTCAAATAGGATTTCTACTTTGTACTTCAGAAATGGTCTGTACCATTTGAATACAGTTTTACTTTGTATTTTAAAAATATTTTTTTTTTCATTTGTGGTGAGAAATTTAGATTTTTACTATGCACTTTAATATATTTTCTAAACTTCTTACTTTATAAAGTACTAGATTGCAAATCATGTGTCTCTCCATCAGCTACTGAGCTAATTTTTGCTTTTAAAGAATCTCATAGTACTGACACATCTTTTTTAGATCATCTAGTTTGATGAGCTTTTGAGAGTCTGTATCTCATACCAAATTTAACAATTTCAATGAGGTAACTGTTAAATCCACAGCCCTTCTATGCAGATACCTCACAAATGCCCCTCCCTAAGGAAAGAAATGTTAATCCAACAATCATTGTGTTGCCCAAATGGCAACTGTATTAAAGGGACACTGAACCCAACATTTTAAGAAAGTTTATAATGTACTCCTATTATTACATTTTCTTCATTCTCTTGGTATATTTATTTGAAAAGCAAGAATGTAAGTTTAGATGCCGGACTATTTTTGGTGAACAACCTGGGTTGTTCTTGCTGATTGGTGGATAAAATCACCCACCAATAAACATGTGCTGTCCATGTACTGAACCAAAAATTGGCTGGCTCTTTAGCTTAGATGCCTTCTTTTCAAATAAAGATGCCAAGAGAACGAAGAAAAATTGATAATAGGAGTAAATTAGAAAGTTGCTTAAAACTGCATGCTCTATCTGAATCACTAAAGAAAAGATTTGGGTTCAGTGTCCCTTTAAGGATCAGAGTATACAGTAGACTTGTGCAGCGCTCAAAAATTTGGTTAGTTTGAATGTTTCTTAACAAATATTCTGGGAAATTTGTTTCCCCAAATATTTCTTGGCTGCACAAAACTATAATAAAACAAATACTAAATATTTGAAGAACATGTACAGGCATTTCATTAAACAAACATTTCAAAGTTACAAGTGAAAAAGTTCACTTGTAGTTTTCTACTTACCTTTATCGTGCTGGAGAGCGGCGCTAATGCGGTCCTCTTCTTCACAGAGCCCTTGCCGCACTAATTGAAAGCTTAGCGCAGCGGCTCCCAGGTATTTAACTCCTTAAAGGTCATTAAAATAAATCAAATTAATACTGATGATTTTCTTCAGTAGTTTTTGTTTTCTTTAAATTTATTGGTGCATTTATTCAGATATTTGTTTTGTTATTGTTTGCAACAAATCTGCATTCATAAGAAAATGAAAACATATCTCTAGTATACAGGTAAATACAAGCATGAATGCAGTAACCAAGCAAAGAATAACAGGTATAAATAAGCAACTCTAGGCCAATAGGAGCTCAATATGCTCTATGCAGGTATTAGCCAGCAGTAACATGGAATGCAATAATGCAGTATGCAGGTATTAGCCAGCATTAACACAGAATGCAATAATGCAATATGCAGGTATTAGCCAGCAGTAACACAGAATGCAATAATGCAGTATGCAGGTATTAGCCAGCAGTAACACAGAATGCAATAATGCAGTATGCAGTTATTAGCCAGCAGTAACACAGAATGCAATAATGCAGTATGCAGGTATTAGCCAGCAGTAACACAAAATGCAATAATGCAGTATGCAGGTATTAGCCAGCAGTAACACAGAATGCAATAATGCAGTATGCAGGTATTAGCCAGCAGTAACACAGAATGCAATAATGCAGTATGCAGGTATTAGCAGGCAGTAACACAGAATGCAATAATGCAGTATGCAGGTATTAACCAGCAGTAACACAGAATGCAATAATGCAGTATGCAGGTATTAGCCAGCAGTAACACAAAATACAATAATGCAGTATGCAGGTATTAGCCAGCAGTAACACAGAATGCAATAATGCAGTATGCAGGTATTAGCAAGCAGGATCAAAGGAAATAGAAGCAGAAGCATAATGAACAACCATGCATTTAATGTAAGCTTACATTTTTCTTAATTAGTGTTAGCACTTTCACACAGGAATGACACACCCAGGGTCAATAGCACTTTATCACTATATAATAGAACAAGAATAGTCTGCACCTAACAGATACTTGCTCTAGGCGGCACTCCTTCCCTGGCACATATACTGTACATTTACAGGAGGTTTTTACAAGGAGGTTTTCATGGAATGTACTGAAATTGTAAAATCTTTAAAATTGGTAAACAAAAGACAGTTTGAGATTCTTATGAAACATTATTTTATGCAGATGTTTTGCAATGCCCTACTAATTTGTTGCTCTATACTTGATATATACACACACATATATATATATATACAGTGGGCAAAAAAGTATTTAGTCAGCCACCAATTGTGCAAGTTCTCCCACTTAAGAAGATGAGAGAGGCCTGTAATTTTCATCATAGGTATACCTCAACTATGAGAGACAAAATGTGGAAACAAATCCAGACAATCACATTGTCTGATTTGGAAAGAATTTATTTGCAAATTATGGTGGAAAATAAGTATTTGGTCAATATCAAAAGTTCATCTCAATATTTTGTTATATTTCCTTTGTTGGCAATGACACAGGTCAAACGTTTTCTGTAAGTCTTCACAAGGTTGTCACACACTGTTGCTGGTATGTTGGCCCATTCCTGCATGCAGATCTCCTCTAGAACAGTGATGTGTTGGGGCTGTCGCTGGGCAACACAGACGTTCAACTCCTTCCAAAGGTTTTCTATGGGGTTGAGATCTGGAGACTGGCTAGGACACTCCAGGACTTTGAAATGCTTCTTATGAAGCCACTCCTTCATTGCCCGGGTGGTGTGTTTGGGATCATTGTCATGCTGAAAGACCCACCCCCTTCATTCTTTCATGTACACAGATCAGTTGTCCTGTTCCCTTTGCAGAGAAACAGCCCCAAAGCATGATGTTGCCACCCCCATGCTTCACAGTAGGTATGGTGTTCTTTGGTTGCAGCTCAGCATTCTCTCTCCTCCAAACATGACGAGTTGTCTTTTTACCAAACAGTTCTACTTTGGTTTCATCTGACCATATGACATTCTCCCAATCCCCTTCTGGATCATCCAAATGCTCTCTAGCATACTTCAGACGGGCCCCGACATGTACTGGCTTAAGCAGGGGACACCTCTGGCACTGCAGGATCTGAGTCCCTGATGGCGTAGTGTGTTATTTATGGTAGCCTTTGTTACGTTGGTCCCAGCTCTCTGCAGGTAATTCACTAGGTCCCCCCGTGTGGTTCTAGGATGTTTGCTCACCGTTCTTGTGATCATTTTGACCCCACAGGGTGAGATCTTGCGTGGAGCCCCAGATCGAGGGAGATTATCAGTGGTCTTGTATGTCTTCCATTTTCTAATTATTGCTCCTACAGTTGATTTCTTCACACCAAGCTGCTTGCCTATTGCAGATTCAGTCTTCCCAGCCTGGTGCAGATCTACAATTTTGTTTCTGGTGTCCTGCGACAGATCTTTGGTCTTCACCATAGTGGAGTTTGGACTGTGACTGTTTGAGGTTGTGTACAGGTGTCTTTTATACTGATAACAAGTTCAAACAGGTGCCATTAATACAGGTAATGAGTGGAGGATAGAGGAGCCTCTTAAAGAAGAAGATACAGGTCTGTGAGAGCCAGAAATCTTGCTTGTTTGTAGGTGACCAAATACTTTTTTTCCACCATAATATGCAAATAAATTCTTTCCAAATCAGACAATGTGATTGTCTGGATTTGTTTCCACATTTTGTCTCTCATATTTGAAGTATACCTATGATGAAAATTACAGGCCTCTCTCGTCTTCTTAAGTGGGAGAACTTGCACAATTGGTGGCTGACTTAAAATACTTTTTTTGCCCCACTGTATATATACAGGGAGTGCAGAATTATTAGGCAAGTTGTATTTTTGAGGATTAATTTTATTATTGAACAACAACAATGTTCTCAATGAACCCAAAAAACTCATTAATATCAAAGCTGAATAGTTTTGGAAGTAGTTTTTAGTTTGTTTTTAGTTATTGCTATTTTAGGGGGATATCTGTGTGTGCAGGTGACTTTTACTGTGCATAATTATTAGGCAACTTAACAAAAAACAAATATATACCCATTTCAATTATTTATTTTTACCAGTGAAACCAATATAACATCTCAACATTCACAAATATACATTTCTGACATTCAAAAACAAAACAAAACCAATCAGTGACCAATATAGCCACCTTTCTTTGCAAGGACACTCAAAAGCCTGCCATCCATGGATTCTGTCAGTGTTTTGATCTGTTCACCATCAACATTGCGTGCAGCAGCAACCACAGCCTCCCAGACACTGTTCAGAGAGGTGTACTGTTTTCCCTCCTTGTAAATCTCACATTTGATGATGGACCACAGGTTCTCAATGGGGTTCAGATCAGGTGAACAAGGAGGCCATGTCATTAGATTTTCTTCTTTTATACCCTTTCTTGCCAGCCATGCTGTGGAGTACTTGGACGCGTGTGATGGAGCATTGCCCTGCATGAAAATCATGTTTTTCTTGAAGGATGCAGACTTCTTCCTGTACCACTGCTTGAAGAAGGTGTAGGACTGGGAGTTGAGCTTGACTCCATCCTCAACCCGAAAAGGCCCCACAAGCTCATCTTTGATGATACCAGCCCAAACCAGTACTCCACCTCCACCTTGCTGGCGTCTGAGTTGGACTGGAGCTCTCTGCCCTTTACCAATCCAGCCACGGGCCCATCCATCTGGCCCATCAAGACTCACTCTCATTTCATCAGTCCATAAAACCTTAGAAAAATCAGTCTTGAGATATTTCTTGGCCCAGTCTTGACGTTTCAGCTTGTGTGTCTTGTTCAGTGGTGGTCGTCTTTCAGCCTTTCTTACCTTGGCCATGTCTCTGAGTATTGCACACCTTGTGCTTTTGGGCACTCCAGTGATGTTGCAGCTCTGAAATATGGCCAAACTGGTGGCAAGTGGCATCTTGGCAGCTGCACGCTTGATTTTTCTCAGTTCATGGGCAGTTATTTTGTGCCTTGGTTTTTCCACACGCTTCTTGCGACCCTGTTGACTATTTTGAATGAAACGCTTGATTGTTCGATGATCACGCTTCAGAAGCTTTGCAATTTTAAGAGTGCTGCATCCCTCTGCAAGATATCTCACTATTTTTGACTTTTCTGAGCCTGTCAAGTCCTTCTTTTGACCCATTTTGCCAAAGGAAAGGAAGTTGCCTAATAATTATGCACACCTGATATAGGGTGTTGATGTCATTAGACCACACCCCTTCTCATTACAGAGATGCACATCACCTAATATGCTTAATTGGTAGTAGGCTTTCGAGCCTATACAGCTTGGAGTAAGACAACATGCATAAAGAGGATGATGTGGTCAAAATACTCATTTGCCTAATAATTCTGCACTCGCTGTATACATATATATCAAAACAATGATATGTCTCTTTGAAGCTGG
Source organism: Bombina bombina (assembly GCF_027579735.1). Classification (NCBI taxonomy): domain Eukaryota; kingdom Metazoa; phylum Chordata; class Amphibia; order Anura; family Bombinatoridae; genus Bombina; species Bombina bombina. Next base: position 475,282,362 of record NC_069502.1, on the reverse strand, counting down.
ATTAACAATTGACACAGGAAGGTAGACACTCACACAAATAATTCCATCAGATTAGAAGTTTTGCAGAGGAGAAACAATTGTTAAAGGGACAGTGAAGAGAAAAATAAACTTTCATGAATTAAATAGGGCATGCAATTTTAAACAACTTTTCAATTTACATTTATCATTAAATTTGCTTTTTTCTCTTGATATTCTTTGTTAAAAACTAAAACTAGGTAGGCTCATAAGCTGATTTCTAAGCCATTGAAGCCGCCTCTTATCTCAAAGAATTTTGACAGTTTTTCCACAGTTAGACAGTTCTAGTTCATGTGTGCCATATAGAAAGCATTGTGCTCACTCCCATGGAGTTATTTATGAGTCAGCACTGGTTGGCTAGAATGCAAGTCTTTTAAATGAGCTGAGATAAAGGGGCAGTCTGCAGAGGCCTAGATCTAAGGTAATCACAGAGGTAAAAAGTATATTAATATAACACTGTTGGTTATACAAAACTGGGGAATGGGTAATAAAGGGATTATCTATCTTTTTAAGCAATACCATTTTTCAAGTAGACTGTCCCTTCAAGGAAAGAGATGTGTTGAATATTTGCATAGGGTTAAAAAAAATGTTGTCCCATATATCCTCACACGCAGCATCCCTCTTCTGTTATTGTCCTCTGATTTCCTATGTTGAAGATTATTTAAATATTTTGAAATACCTATAGTTTCAGGAAAAAAAGTTTGAGGAAATAGTAAGTTTCTTTTTTTTCTTTATGAAAGTTCCAATAAGAAAATAAGAAAATGTAGAAGATCTAAAACTGCCAGCAATTTTTATTCTTTCTTCAAAGACGAATTACATCTTAACTAATATAAGCTCTGGTTGTAAACCAAATCTCTTTTCTGATATAAAAGTAGCCTCTTGAAGTTTGAATTTAATTATTTTCAGATCAGAATAAAAAAACTTGACACTTATGTGCTGAAACTGACCCAGGAATTAAAAAAGCTTACAATAGGTCCTCAAGTTGCATGTTACTTAACTCTAGATAGCACATGCATTTCCCAAAGAGCTCATCAAATTGCAAATATATATATGGGCTTGCAGAAAATAAAAGTGTGACATTATGCCTTTCATATAATCCTTGTTTAAAATATTATAGAAATTTTGTTTATGGCTCATTATTATTATTATCATCATTTTTTTTCTCTCATATAAACACACCTTATTGTAAGATATGGTAAAGCAGTGGTAGAAAAAGACATTAACCATAAATAAAATTATACATTTTTAATTGTGTCATACCTCCATGTTCATAAATTATATTAACATTTGATAGAATGTTAATTGTAATACATGTGGAAAAGGTTCCAAATTTACAGTTTTAGACTATTCAATAGCAATCAAATTTACAGTTTTAGACTATTCAATAGCAATCAAGCAATGTCCTTGTGAGCTGATTCATTCTTATGTCAGCAAACACGTAATGTAGGCTCTCATTTATTAAACTTGTATGCATCTTTGGGGCAGATGGGTGTCTCAAGACAGCTGCTTTTTAACCTGTCTGCAACTAAAGAGGTTGCAGATGCCAAACATCCTGCACTCATTAGTCCAGGATGACTGACAAGCCCTGCTCTTGCACAATTTCAGTTAGTGGATGCAGCATTGGTGCCCTAAATTTATTCAGACAAGTTCCCTTTGATAAGTGTGTTGCAAGCTTCACTTTTGTTTTTGGCAATAATTACCTCACTAAAAATACATTAAAATATTTTTTTGTTCAGTTGATGGCTTGTAGCAGTAGCACTAGCTATAGCTTTAATGTTATTTCAGTTTAAGCTGCAGTCTAGCTGCTCTTCTGAAGATGTTCCCCGTAGCAAATAAGAGGTTAACACATTTCCATTAAATTAATAATGTTGTAAGATTTTGACTGAACTGAATGACCCTTTGAACTAATCACTGACAAAATATAATATACTTTTTATCTGTGAACAATTATTTGTCAGAAAAAAAAATGTTTTCCCTGTGAGCATATCTAGTGTAAAGTATATACATTCTAAATTTTAGAAAATGTATTTTATAGTATGTCTGCACAGCCAAACAAATTATAGGTGACTTTTTCCTCAGAGATCCTAGGCAAACAGTGGAAAATATTGGTTCCATTTTCACTATATAGTAATCAGGAACCTGTAACACACTGAAAAAAGTCTAACCAGAGTGAGACAGCTGGCCATGTGTGTTTTTCTTTAGTTTTACATAGCTCACGTATTACAAGTTGAAAGTAAAAATGTTGTGCAAGGGTGAATACCTAACACATTGATCGCAAGCTAACCCAACACCAGATTAGGCATGCAGGACTAAACCCGAATGTAATTATGAATATTTCACATTCCAATGTTCTAATAATTTTTTTTATATACATATATTAATATACATATATTAATATATATATATATATATATATATATGTAAAAGGATTTTTTATAAACCATATATCTATACATATATATATATAAAGTTTGTAGTTATAATCACTCACTGGTCTTTGGACGTCTGGTAACAGAAACTTTTATTCCATGTGACATTTTGGGACCAAACACAGTCCCTTCCTCTGACAAACAAAAAGTGAACAAACTAAGTCTTTTAAAGGCCCCTAGAAACCTCCACCAGAGAAATAGCCAATCATGACTATCCAAAAAACACACACCCCCATCAACGTTCTCTCATAGGTTAACAATCAGTAAAAATGTAGTGCTCAGTGAGCCAGTGTTCAAAAACCAAATGTGCATAATTACATACAGTACGTATAGAACCCCCAACTGTGTATGCTCTATATCTGAACATTCAGTGGAGTGATCATCACCACCAGGACTGCATGAAAAGTTCATTCGGCTGTTCCTATAAGTAAACAAAAAATGCCCATATTCGCTCAAGGCCAATCACAAAAGGCTAGGCGTGTCCTTAAGTAAACGCACACCAATCAGAATATGAAATACCACATACATACTAAGGGAAGATGGGTCAGGCACTCCCCCTACCTACATCCAAAACCCTCATAGTATTATTTATAACACACAAAGGAAAATCATACTAAGGACAGCTCCCCCCATCATATCAGCGGTCTTACCAAACACAGCTCCCCCCATCATATCAGTGGTCTTACCAAACGTATCCAACAAAAGAAATTAGTAAATAGCATGTAATAGCATCTCATACCTGCCTACGTGCCTGACTCGTCTTCCCTTAGTATGTATGTGGTATTTTGTGTTCTGATTGGTGTGCATTTACTTAAGGACACGCCTAGCCTTTTGTGATTGGCCTTGAGCAAATAAGGGCATTTTTTGTTTACTTATAGGTTATGGCACAGCCTAATGATCTTTTCACGCAGTCCTGGTAGTGCTGATCACTCAACTGAATGTTCAGATATAGAGCATACACAGATGGTGGTTCTATACGTACTGTATGTAAATATGCGCATTTGGTTTTTGAACACTGGCTCACTGAGCATTACATTTTTACTGATTGTTAATCTATGAGAGAACGTTGGTGGGGGGTGTGTTTTTTGGATAGTCATGATTATCTATTTCTCTGGGGGAGGGTTCTAGGGGCCTTTAAAAGACTTGTTTTCTTCACTTTTTGTTTGTCAGAGGAAGGGACTGTGTTTGGTCCCAAAACGTCACATGGAATAAAAGTTTCTGTTACCACAGACATCCAAAGACCAGTGAGTGCTCATTACTACGAACTTTGAATTTATTCACAGCATCCTGGCAGACATTGATCAATAGTGGGAGTGCATACACACCATTTGCTTTGTGTGTATATATATATATATATATATATATATATATATATATATATATATATATATACTGTATATGAATAAATACAGATTTAGATATACACGTTTTCTTCTATGTAAAGAACATTGGAAAGTTTAATATTTACATTAAAAACACAGTAAAACAAATAAAAAAATATTAAAATAAATATTTTTTTCCATGTTTTAAGGTATTTGCCTAGGAAAGGCTTCAAAGTGTATATTTTGTATGTGTATATATGTTTGTATGTGTTCATATGTTTATTTATGTATATACAGTGGCAAAAAAAGTATGTGAACTCTTTAGAAATGTCTGCATTTATGTATAAGTTAAAAGCTTATAAGCTTCTTTACAGTAATCAACAAACACAATCTGTTTTAACTAATAACACACAAATCATTGTATTGTTCTTGTACATATTGAATAAATCATTCAAATCTTCACAATATAGGTTGGAAAAAGTATGTGAAACCCTAGGCTAATGACTTAAAAAAAAAGCTAATTAGATTTGGAAATTGGCAAATCTGGTCTCCAATTATTGTAATAAGATTAGAGGTGTCAGTTAGAGATACTTTGATTTATAAAGTTTGCTTTTCACCAAATGCATCTATTGATGTGAACCATGCATTGCAAAAAAATGAGCTTTCAGAAGAGCTGCAATCAAGCTGGAAAGGGTAACAAAGTTATCTAAAAAAACTAAGATATTCATCTGTCCACTGTTAGACAAATTGTCTATAAATGGAGATGATTTATTAATGTGGCTACTCTCCTTAGAAGTGGCCATCCAACCAGGATGACTCAAATGGCACACTGCACAATTCTTAATGAGGTAAAGAAAAAAAAAATAGAGTGACAGCTAAAAACTTGAATAAAACAATAGAACTGGTTACCATCTCTGTTCATGAGTCTTCTATATAAAAATTGTATTGAACAGACATGGGGGGGGGGTAGTTATCAAGCCGTCAACCTCAAATACGCTGGAATTCCGCAGCGTATTTGTGGCGAGGCTGATTCGCCTTAGTTATCAAAGGCTAGAGACCGGCAAAAGTAGAATTTTGTGACGTAAGCTTCGATCCGCCGGACTTAGTCCGACACAGATCGATTCTTACATCACTCCAGATGTTCCGCACACAATCTGACTACTTCTGGTAGTTATCAAAAAACTAGCAGGTACGCTCGGCACTTTTCCGGCCCAGCGTACCTGGTTTTCAATCCGCGGCCCTGGAGGCGGCGGATCCCATAGGAATCAATGGGAGTCTGACCATAGCGAAAGTACAAGTTCGCTGCTGCCAGACATCCCATTGATTTCTATGGGAGCTGTCTACACCTAACACCCTAACATGTACCCCGAGTCTAAACACCCCTAATCTGTCCCCCCCTACACCGCCGCAACTAAATAAATGTATTACCCCCTAAACCGCCGCTCCGGAGCCCACCGCAAGCTACTCTATAAATATTAACCCCTAAACCGCCGCTCCCGGACACCTCCACAACTATAATAAATGTATTAACCCCTAAACCGCCGCTCCCGGACACCGCCGCAACCAACATTATACCTAGTAACCCCTATCCTGCCCCCCCTATACCGCCGCCCTCTATAATAAAGTTATTAACCCCTATCCGGCTGATCCCGTACCTCGCCGCAACTAAATAAATAGTTTAACCCCTAAACCGCCGCTCCTGGACCCTGCCGCAACCTATATTAAATTTATTAACTCCTAATCTGCCCCCCCTACACCGTCGCCACCTATAATACATTTATTATCCCCTATCCTGCCCCCCACTACACGGCCGCCACTGTAATAAATTTATTAACCCCTAAACCTTAGTCTAACACTAACCCTAACACCCCCCTAACTTAAATATTAATTAAATAAATCTAAATAATATTTCTATTATTAACTAAATTAATCCTATTTAAAACTAAATACTTACCTTTAAAATAAACCCTAATATAGCTACAATATAAATAATAATTATATTGTAGCTATCTTAGGATTTATTTTTATTTTATAGGTAACTTTCAATTTATTTTGACTAGGTACAATAGCTATTAAATAGTTATTAACTATTTAATAGCTACCTAGCTAAAATAAAGAGACATTTACCTGTAAAATAAAAACTAACCTAAGTTACAATTACACCTAACACTACACTATACTTAAATAAATTAATCCTATTTAAAACTAAATACTTACCTGTAAAATAAACCCTAAGATAGCTACAATGTAATTAATAATTACATTGTAGCTATTTTAGGATTTATTTTTATTTTACAGGTAACTTTGTATTTATTTTAGCTAGTTAGAATAGTTATTAAATAGTTATTAACTATTTAATAACTACCTAGCTAAAAGAAATACAAAATTACCTGTAAAATAAATCCTAACCTAAGTTACAATTAAACCTAACACTACACTATCATTAAATAAATTAAATAAATTAAATACAAATAACTACAATTAAATACAATTACATAAACTAACTAAAGTACAAAAAATAAAAAAGCTAAGTTGCAAAAAATAAAAAAATAGGTTACAAACATTTAAAAAATATTACAATTTTAAGCTAATTACACCTAATCTAAGCCCCCTAATAAAATAACAAAGCCCCCAAAATAAAAAAATTCCCTACCCTATTCTACATTAAAAAAGTTAAAATCTCTTTTACCTTACCAGCCCTTAAAAGGGCCTTTTGTGGGGCATGTCCCAAAGAAAACTGCTCTTTTGCCTGTAAAAGAAAAATACAACCCCCCAACATTAAAACCCACCACCCACATACCCCTAATCTAACCCAAACCCCCCTTAAAATAACCTAACACTATGTATGGTATAAAATGAGCACTGCATACCGACATATAAAAACATCATCCCAATAGTTAAAGGGACAGTCAAATCCAAAAAAAAACCTTTCATGATTTAAATAGGGAATGCAATTTTAAAAAAACTTTCCAATTTACTTTTATCACCAATTTTGATTTGTTCTCTTGGTATTCTTAGTTGAAAGCTAAACCTTGGAGGTTCATATGCTAATGTCTTAGACCTTGAAGACTGCCTCTAATCTGAATGCATTTTGACTACTAGAGGGCATTAGTTCATGTGTTTCACATAGATAACATTGAACTCATGCACATGAAGTTACCCTGGAGAGAGCAATGATTGGCTAAAATGCAAGTCTGTCAAAAGAACTGAAATAAGGGGGCAGTTTGTAGAGGCTTAGATATAAAGTAATCACAGAGGTAAAAAGTGTATTTCTATAACAGTGTTGGTTATGCAAAACTGGGGAATGGGTAATAAAGAGATTATCTTTCTTTTTAAACAACACAAATTTGGTGTTGACTATCTCTTTAAGTACAATGGAGGGAGCATCATGATTTAGGGCTGCTTTGCTGCTTTGGGCCCTGGACTACTTGCTATCATCGAGGGAAAAATAAATTCACAAGTTTATCAAGCTATCCTTCAGGATCATATCAGGGTGGCTGTGTTCCAGCTGAAGCTCAGTAGAAGTTGGATGATGCAGCAGGACAATGATTCTAAACATTGAAGTAAATTCACTACACAATGGTTTTATATAAAAAAAAATTACCTTTGAAGTGGCCCAGTCAGAGCCCAGGCCTTAACCCCTTAGAGATGCTATGGAATTACCTCAAGAGAGCTGTTGACACCAGGTATCCCAAGAAAAAGGCTGAGCTGAAGCAGCTCTGTAAGGAAGAGAGGTCCAACATTCTTCTTGAACATTGTGCAGTTCTAATCCACAGCTACAGGAAACGCTTATTTGAGATTATTGATATCAAAGGAGGATAAACTAGCTATTAAATCCAGGTGTTCACTTACTTTTACCACAGCACTGTGAATGTTTAATGGAATGTGTTCAATAAAGACTTGACTAATTATAATTGTTTGTGTGTTTTTAACCCAAAAACTTTCTTTCATGATTTAGGTAGAACATACAATTTTAAACAACTTTCCAGTTTACTTACATTTTCAAATTAGTTTCAGTCTCTTGCTATCATTTGTTGAAGGAGTAGCAATACACAACTGGTTTCTAACTGAACAAATGGGGGAGCCAATGACAGTCGGTATATGCAGCCACCAATCAACAGCTAGAACCTAGTTTCTCTGCTGCTCATGAGCTTACATAGATAAACCTTTCAGCAAAGCATAACAAGAGAAGAAAGCAAATTAAATAATAGAAGTAAATTGGAAAGTTGTTTCAAATTGTATGCTCTGTCTAAATCATGAATTTTTAATTATGACTTTACTGTCCCTTTAAGCACATTGTGTTTGTCTTCACTTGTGACTTTGATGAAGATGGCATTTTATGACCAAATCATTCAGAAAAACAACTTATTTCGAAAGGTTTACATACTTTTTCTTGTCACTGTATATATATATTTATCTCTACTGTATTTATCTATCTATCTATCCATCTATCTATTGGGTACTTATAGAGCGCAAACTAATCACCCGTGAGGGTCTCAAGGTGCTAAGGGAAAGCAGATAGGAGGAGGGGGGGGGAGGGGGAAGGGGATGGGCATTCAGTTGAATAGCCAGGTTTTGAGGTCCTTTGAGTTGGATTGTCTTAGGTGCAGCGGGAGGGTGTTCCATGTCTCTGCTGCTATGTGGGAGAAGGATATTCCACCCACTGTGGATTTGCTGATGTGGGGGGGTGACTGCGAGTGCTTGGTTGGCCGATCGTAGTTGTCTAGCGGGGGTGTAGAAATTTACGCTGTGGTTTATGTATTCGGGTCCGATGTTGTGTAGGGCCTTGAACGCGTGGGTAAGGAGCTTGAAGGTGATTCTCTTGTTGATGGGGAGCCAGTGAAGGTTCTTTAGGTTTGCATACAAGGTTTCGGCTTTAGGTGTTCGGTGATGTGGCATTGGAGAGGGATGTTGAGGATGAGTCTGGCTGAGGCGTTCTGGATACGTTGGAGTCTCTTTTGGATTTTGATGGTGCAGCCGGCGTAGAGTGCATTGCCATAGTCCAACCAGCTGCTGACAAGGGTGTGGGTGACTGTTTTCCTGGTTTCGGTAGGGATCCACTTGAAGATTTTTCGTAGCAGGTGGAGAATGTGGAAGCATGTTGAGGTGATGGCATTGATTTGTCGGTTCATAGAGAGTGATGAGTTTAGGATGAAGCCTAGATTTCGTTCGTATATATACATATATAAACACATAAATACACATGTCTACACACATACATAAATATATACACACATACATTATAGCCCTTTCCAGTCAAACACCTGGTCATATAGCATGTACCTTAATTCTTAATATTTATATGAATAATTTTATCAGATATTGTATATATGAGTAAAACACTGTTTTTGGTGCAACTTTTTTATCCCTTACACTTTATGCTAGGTCTTAAAGGGACGCTAAACCCACATTTTATACTTTCATGATTCAGATAGAGAATGCAATTTTATGCAACTTTCTTATTTACTCCTATTATCAATTTTTCTTCGTTCTCTTGCTATCTTTATTTAAAAAGCAGGAATGTGATGCATAGGAGCCGGCCCATTTTTGGTTAAGAACCTGGGTTATGCTTGCATATTGGTGGGTAAATGTAAGCCTCCAATAAGCAAGTACTATCCATGGTGCTGAACTTAAAATGGGCTGGCTGCTTAGATTACCATTCCTGCTTTTAAAACAACGATAGCAGGATAACGAAGAAAATTGATAATAGTAGTAAATTAGAAAGTTGATTAAAATGTCATGCTCTATCTGAATCATGAAAGAAAAAAATGGGTTTGTGTCCTTTTAAGCTGAGTTAACCAGACGAGCACCATTTTCTTTTAACTTATAATACACGTGCAAGTTAGCGTGGTCTCAAATTGCTTATCTAAACCAGCGAAAACGTTAGTGCACCACTTTTAATCTTGCCCATAATTGGCATTTTGTTACCTTGGATTTTTGAACAAATGTAAACAACCGTTGAGTTAAAAGACTACAAAATGTTCGACAGTGCAGATGTGCTGTGCAATTAATCAGTTTATATCTTCTAGGAAATAAACTGGCACTTCATAAACTATGTATTCTACATAAAAACAACAACTATACTTTGCTCTGTAAGTTTTTATTATCTAGCAACTGTTAAAATTAATGTAAAAACATAATTTTGACGATTATATCTTTTTTTAAGAGGCCTATAATCTTTCTTTGATTTATTATCCATATTTTCACGACTCTTTAAGAACATCTTTTTTATCAATGGATGTGTATTCCCATGTACTTGTTTCTTTGATGCAGAATGTATGCCTATATATCTATCTATCCATTATCTATCTATCTATCTATCTATCTATCTATCGATCACCTATATTCTATACAGTATATTCATCACCCTGTGGAAATATCTGTATTTTTTTTTTTTTTTATTTTTTTTTGTTTTTATCTATGAATATGTAATCCTGAATACTTGCTTTTTTGACTGACTAAGGACTTCCTGAGTGCAGTTTTTAACAACTAATAATATCCTTTGATTTAATTAGTATAATTCATGATTTCAGTATATTCATCACCCTGTGGAAATATCTGTATTTTTATTTTTTTTTATTTTTTTTTGTTTTTATCTATGAATATGTAATCCTGAATACTTGCTTTTTTGACTGACTAAGGACTTCCTGAGTGCAGTTTTTAACAACTAATAATATCCGTTGATTTAATTAGTATAATTCATGATTTCATATTGTTTTGAGTAATTTTCAATTACATTAAAACACTTAGTTGAAATCATACATAACAGTCCAATGACCATACTTTAGCTGAACACAGATTGTAATGTGTGCTTAATTTGACAAGGTCACAGTTGTTTTTATTAACATGTGAACTGGGCATATACATAAGTGTTAACTTGGAAAATTATTGTAAGCTACTAATCTTTTTTTTGCTTGTGTGCTAACTACGCTCAAAATATTTTTTTTTTTATATGGCTGGGTTAACACGTGTATTACAAGTTGAAAGCAAAAAGTTAGCGCACAAGCAAAAGTCGAATGCGTGCTACCATTAGGACTTCAGATATCGCAACTGCATTACATTCTTTCCCCCATGAACTTCAATGTAGTGGGTTGTGTAAAAAAAAGCCAACTTATTGCTCACGTGCTAACCAGACACCACGTTAGATTAACTACGCTAAAATAAAAAGTTGTTAAGAATAGTTCACATTTTGATGTTATTTATTTAGAAGAAAATTATCGTTTTACTATATATATATATATATATATATATATATATATATATATATATATATAAAATTATTTTTTTGTAAAATATATATCTATACCTATATATCTTTATTAATATATACATATATATTGTATTACTTCAGACTTGAGAAAGGAAGGAATTCTTCCGAAAGCTTGTCAACTTATAAATGTATAGTTAGTCCAATAAGAAAGTATCATTGCTCAAAGCAATACTCTTGTTATTTTAAATTACTGGACTAACATGGTATACACACACATATATATATATATACATACATATACAGTGGGTATTGAAAATAATCCCTCCCCCTCCTTGAAAATAATTACATTTTGTTGCTTTGCAGCCTGAAATAAAGATAGACACAGTTTTTGTTTATCCACTTGTAATTACTCAGTGCAACTTATAACATCCAAGTGAAAAATATAATACCAGCATGTCAGTCAAAAATAAAGACAATTCAAAAACAGAATCACTAAGTTTGAAAAAGGATCACCCCCCCCCCTTAAAATTAATTGTAAACTCAATCAGGTGTAGCTAATCACCTTCTCAACTGTACACACAAAGCCATTTGACCTTCCACTGTGATCAGCTGTGGGCATATTGATTTGCTCAGCATGAAAAAAACATTTCCAGGAGCATCTCAGTCCCTGGTAGTGCAACTGAAGCAAACAATCAATTATGGGAGGCAAGGCACTGTCAAAAGTTCTCTAGGATAAAGTTGTGGAGAGGCAAAAGTCAGGAGATGGATACAAGAAAATATCAAAGCCTTTATCAATGCCTAGAAGCACAGTGAAGTCTATTATTAAGAAGTGGAAGGTATTTGGTAACACAGACCCTCTCTGGATCAGGACGTCGCTCCAAACTGGATGAAAGAGCAAGGAGGAAACTGGTCAGAGAGGCTATCAGGAGGCCAACAGCAACTCTGAAGCAGTTGCAGGAATTAATGACAAAGAGTGGTTATTGTTTGCATGTGACAACAATATCACAATTATCAACAAATGTGGCTTGTTTGGGAGGTTTGCAAGAAAAAAGTCACTCATCAAGACAGGCCAAATGCAGTTACCACTGAGCTTTGCCATAACACACCTAGGAGATTCTGAGGCCACATGGAAAAATGTGTAAAGGTCAGATGAGACTAAAATTCAATTACTTGGCCTCAACAACAAATGATATGTCTGGAAGAAATCCAATACATCTCACCATCCAAATAACACCATATCTACAGTAAAGTATAGAGGCGGTTATATCCTGTTATGGGGGTGTTTCTCTGGAGCAGACAACTGTCAGGAATGGATAGAAGGAATAATGGATTGGGCAAAATACCATCAACTCCTTGAGGAAAATCTGCTGCCCTCTGCCAGGAAGTTGTCAATGGGAAGAAGGTTTACCTTCCAACATGACAATGACCCAAAGCACACAGCAAAAATGAACACACAGTGGTTGAAGGATAAAAAGGTGAATTCCATTGCATAGCCTAGTCAGAGCCCATACATAAACCACATTGAATATCTGTTGCATGACTTGAAGACTGCAGTCCACAAACGGTCACTATCAAATGTAACGGAACTGGAGCAGTTCTGCAAAAAAAAGTGGGCAAATATTGCACAGTATAGATGTGCAAAGTTAATAGAGACATATCCCAACAGACTAAAGGCTGTAATTAAAGCAAAAGGTGGTTCAACAAAATACTGACACAAGGGGGTGATCCTTTTTCCAACTCATTGATTCTGTTTTTGAATTAATACAAATAACATTTTCTTCTAAGTGAACAACTTCGAAATGTAAAATATTTATTACAATAAATTACAATACATTACAATACATGTAACTACATCCACTCTATCTAGGGCAGGTCTTGCCAATGTCACCAAGACCTGCATCTGCATATTTCCAGAAGTGAGGCATGCAGTACTAGCACAGCTTCACTAATTAAATCCTTAATTACCACAAACGTACAGGGTACATTGGTTGTTAAAGGGTTAAACATATTAAAATTAAATAAAAAATATTATTTTATGTTTCAAGGCATTTGACTAGAAAGGGCTAAAAAGTATATACATATGTCTAGACATGTGTGTATATGTGTAAATATGTAGGTATTTATATATTTACACATATAAACACATAATATATATATATTCAAACACATACACATATTTAGACATATATATATATATATATATATATATATATATATATTTAAATACATTAATAGCCCTTTCCAGTTAAATACCATATACCATATCCCTTGTAACCATTATAAAAATATGTATTAATATTTATATGACAATATTTTATCAGCAAGTGTATATATGAGTGTAATTGTTTATTTTGATATGTTTCTGATGTGTTTGATGAACATTTTTTTTTTACCCTTATACCTTACGCTTCAGGCAAGCTACTGCTTTACACACAAATTTTGTTTGTACTCGAGTGCAACTGTTTACTTTCAACTTGTGATATGCATGTTAGTTGGCTCAGTCGCAATATTGCTTATAGTGTCCCACACTAACATTGAAGCATCAGTTGTAATCTAGCACTGTTTGATATTAAAATAATATTCCAAGTGGTCCTGTCTGATGGATTAAAGTAAAAAGACATTGATAATTAAAAGTTTATTCTGAAGGATGCAAAGATGCATCTATGTGATTTTCCTATGGCTTTTGCATGTGTTGTTGTTTCTATGATTTTTTTTTAAAATCCTGCAACAAGGGAATGCAAGATGTACAGTTTTTATCAGATGTTCAACATAGGAAAAAAGAAAAGTACTTTTTTTTTTTTTAGTAATTTTGTTTGAAGTATTCTTTTATGATTGAGATTCAAATAAGTAAATAAGTGGAATTAGAAATTATGCGTAGGTGAACTTAAATCCAAAAAATGTTTATTAAGATTTTTCAGCATATTTGGGTCCTCAGAATTTTGTTTGTTAGTATGTTCAGTTCGGATAAATATTTGGATAAGAAATTTGTTCAACACAAAATTCATTACATTGGATTAAAGCCTATGAGAAGCCCTGAACACATTTCATTTAGCCACATAATTACACTGCTAGGAAATGCAAACATTACAGCAATTAATTGGTAACTAGAACACAATTTTTTTTTATTAGGGAATGCACCAGACTTCTGCATGTAACGTCTGTTAACAGAGTATCAGCAAGTATAATCTCTGTTTACTACAGGAACTGTGATATTACAAGCCTCTCCAACAGCCTTTAACAGGTGTTACATGCGGAAGTCGGATGCAGAATCTCACGCTCACTGAGTGTTATCCTATAGGAAGCCTGACAGATTATCAGCAAGTATAATCTCTGTTTACTACAGGAACTGTGATATTACAAGCCTGCATAATATTCTTGTTCATTCGTGCAGATGACTCTTTATCTTGTGTTACAATATGAACTGAGATTTGCTTAGGAAATAAGTTTAAACAATATTTGCACCACACATTTACTGTGTATAGAGGCTAACATATAGTCCGGTGACGAGGTCACTAGTTTTATGGACTGGGAATTTTGGTATATGGGATAGGTCTCTGGTGTCCATCTTGCCTATAAGGGGTGTGAGACCTAGAAGGAGAGGAGTTTCCTAGATATATGGTGGTTTCATATGGTTTCTGTACATCTGGGCAGTGAACTTTTTGTAATGATCTACAACCAAGCTTGACATATTGTTACAATACATGTGGATTACAAAGTTATCATTTTTTGAGCCCTTAATGAGCTACAATCAAGCTTGATATACTGTTACAATACATGTGGATTACAAAGTATCATTTTTGAGCCCCTACGTTACTTATTCACATCATTGTACTGTGAATTTTTTTGGGGAAAAGACACCTTACGCCTAAGGGGAATTGTTATGTATGCGGGTGTATGCTGTATGCAAGTTTGAATGAGTATAGGTTAGGGACCTCTCACCATATTGGTGTTGTGTATACAGTTTCTATTGATATTAATACTACTATTGTTATGATCTATTGACATTCATGTTAGCATTAAACATAACTATTACCTTTTGAAGCATTTTGGTGTGCTGAGTATTTTTTATTATTTTATATTTGTGGGTATGTAGGCAATACCTTACTCTTGCACCTGTTTTTGACATCTGATGATATATTTTTTTACTATATTTGAGTAGTGCTGCTATTTTTTGTATATTTAATAATATAATTATCTTTCTTTTATTTAGGTAGGTTGGTTTGGTTGGTGCCCACACTTTAATAGCAATTATGGTTTCAATTGGATGAGGGGTACTAGTAATATTCTCTAACAACATATCTGGGTCTTCAGATAGATAGATAGATAGATAGATAGATAGATAGATAGACAGATAGATAGTATAATAGATAATAATAATAAAATAGGAATAATAATTATTTTTTATGCCCCCTTTTTGAACAATCACAGTAAATGCCCTCTCAGCAATATAATTATTGATAAACTTAACATGCAATTAACTGCAGGGAAATTTATTTTTTTTCTGCAAAAAAAGGGTTAAACTGTAATTAAAATTAGTTTTTACCCAAATAAAAGCAGCAGACCTGCCCATCTGTCACAGGCTATGCCCCCACAGAAATATAATTAATGTTTGTACACTCAACATGCAGTCTAAAATGAACTGCAATAAACCAGGAATGTTTTTGAACACAAAGAGTTACATTTTAACCCCTTAATGACTATGATGTACCATTTAAGTAGCTGGTTCTTAAGGGCTTTTTGGCCTGTAATAACATGGGTCTCACTGCCAGTGCCAAGACCACCCTATTAAAAACCTTTCTCCCTCCTACAGGCCTCCTGTTATAGCGTGTTATCAAAAACACAAGCCCTAATTAAAAGACTAGTGACATACAGGGTTTGTCTCTGGTGGTTAAGGGCTTAATTAAAACAATTAAAAAAAAAAAAAAAAAAAAAAAGAAAAGGGCAGCAGCCCTACCAATCACTCACAAGCTATGCCCCCACAGCAATATAATAGTCAATAAACAAAATGTGCAATTAACTGCAAGAAAATATAAATGTATCTGCACAAAAAGTGTTAAACTTTAATGAAAACTTTTTTTAACCCCCCCCCCCCCAAAAAAAGCCAACAGGCCTACCTATCAGTCACAGGCTAAGCTCCAACAGTAAAACAATTTCTAATAGACTTAACTTGCAATTAACTGCAAGAAAAGAGAAGCATTTTTTTCTGAACACAAAGGGTTAAAGTTGAATTCACATTTTTATTTACCCCCCCCCCCCCCCAAAACAAAAAGCCAGCAGGCCACTACACTATCCATCACAGCCTATGGTCCAACAGCAATTACTAAACTAAGCATGCAGTTTAAAACTAACTAGAAGAAAATAGAAATGTTTCTGTACAAAAGTGGGTTAAACAAATTAAAACTTTTTTTTCCAAATAAAACCAGCAGGCCTACTTATCAGTCACAGACCATAACCCCATAGCAGTATAATAAACTAAACATGCAGTTAACTGCAAGACAATTGTATGTTTCTGCATACAAAGGGTTACACTTAAATTACACCCCCCCAAATAAAGGCAGAAGGTCTACATAACTACCAGTCTGAGCTATGCCCCATTGCAAAAATAATATTAGTTTACACTTCATTAACAATAAAATAAAGAAAAAAATCTTTACTTGTGCCCAGAGTAAAAAAATAAATATGCAGTTTGTGAAGGGGCTGATTTGTCAAAAAATCTCAGCTCCTTCCCCCTCTCCTGTGTTTTATGCCCCTATTTTTTTTTTGATATAATGTTTTTTATTATTATTAAAGGTCAAAAAAGAATATACAGAAATAAGAAAGAAAAGGGAAAAACAAAAAGTTACATAATCAATGTTACAATTATGTCATTTAGAACCAGAAAGCATGAAGCAAACATACAGATTAGATATACATAAAAACAAAATCATAACCTTTTCAAATATTAGATATTTAACTTTTCTTCCTTTATCACAATGGTCATTAACACGAGACTTACCCTAAATCATTGTTGTAAGCCTAAAAAAAGACAAATCTTTACAGTAATAAATGACAAATTCGAGTAGTCCAGTGTAAATTTTAAGTAATTTCAACCTTTAAATTATTGAGAAAGGTGGAGCCACCTACAAATTAATTGTCAAATTCCTGACCGGCTTCGAGGAAAGGTTTTTAACTTTTAAATTTTTCTAGGGGGGGCAAAGGAGGGAGGAAAAGAAGAGAAAAAAAAAAAAAAAATAAGAACAGGGGGGGGTTTGCATCTTAACTCATATTCTCTAATGGTGATAGTAACTGATTCTGTATATTGGTGTTTTTATAGTGTTTAACAAAATCTAACCACTTTAAATTAAATCTATTTTGCTGCCGTTCAGAGTTAATTGCGTTGTCAAATTGTTCTATTGTATATTGCCTTTGTAATAAAAATGTTAAATTGTTTATAGTCGGTGTATTTTTTTGATGCCAATTTTTAAGAATGAGATATCTTCCACCCAGAATTACCGTATTACAGAAAGCTCTATTTACCAATCTATCTGATATGTCCAATAGGAAAATTATGTGTTGTAGTTCTAATATGTGTTTTGTAGCTGTCACCTTAGTTAACCAAAATTGTACACGTTTCCAAAACTGGTTAATTTTTGGGCAGCTCCAAAACATGTGGGTTAAGTCAGCATCGGCTAAAGAGCAACGTGGACATACCCTTAGACCTTGTG
The DNA here is from genome assembly GCF_027579735.1 of Bombina bombina. NCBI lineage: Eukaryota > Metazoa > Chordata > Amphibia > Anura > Bombinatoridae > Bombina > Bombina bombina. Next base: position 475,264,682 of record NC_069502.1, on the reverse strand, counting down.
TCGACCATTTATTTATTTTAGCAGGCGTAAAGTATATCCTATGTAGAAGTTTTATATGCATTTCTCGCCAGCTTGCCGCGAGTGTGGCCTCGTCCAGGAGAGTTATGCTTTGTTTTACTTGTTCCCTGTTTAGGTCTACAATCGTTGTTTGCCATTTTAAACAAATCTGGGCAATATTTAGTTCCCCTGTCTTAGTAATAATCATATTATACCAGTATTTAATGGAGCGTTTACCTGCCTTAAATAATGCTAACCCCATTTTCACTCCTGGATGGCTCCATGGAAGCTTATTATCTTCCATAGCTTTAAAGAACCAATGTCTCACTTGGAGGTATGCAAAAAAGTCCGCATTCTGTAAATTATAAGACTCTTTCAGACTCTCAAATGACATTATACTCTGTAGATTAGGTTCTCTAAGTTGTGTTATATAAATAAGTCCTACAGTAGCCCATTTCCTAAATACTTGACTGCTAATACCAGGCGGAAAACGTGGGTCACCTCTAATAGGGAGTAAATCTGAAAAGTGGGGGTCACTATCTACTCTGCGTCGTATGTCTTGCCATGCAATTATAATATGGTATAGTGATTGTTTATTTTTAATACTCTTTGGAATTACTTTTTTAGGACAATGCAGAAGCGCATTTAATGAGAGGGGGTATACTAAATTTTGTTCTGCTTCTGTAAATGCAATATCGTTCCCACCCGTAACCCAATCCATTGCGATTTTTGCAAGACTTACACTATTATAAATAGCAAAGTTGGGTAGTGCCAATCCGCCATATTGCCTTAGTTGTGACAGTTTATATAATGATATTCGATTCGCGCCCCTCCCCCATATAAATCGTCTCATTAATTGATCTAAACTATTAAAATACTTTTTTGGTATAATTAAAGGGATATTTTGCATTAAGTATAATATCTTAGGTAAGACAATCATCTTAACTACATTGATTCTTGCTGTAATTGAAAGTGGGAGATTATCCCATTTCATCATCTCAAATTTAATTTTCGCAAATAGAGGTAGGTAATTCAAACTAAACCAATCTTCTGGATTGACACTAATCTGGATTCCTAAATATGTGATATATTGCGAGGCTACTTTAAAAGGGGGTGTGTATTGGTTTTGATGATGTTTGCTCAACCAAAGAAGTTCTGATTTATTGTATAACCTGAAAAAGAGCCAAAATCTTTTATAATTTCCAAAATTTTAGGAATTTCAGTCTGGGCATCCTTTAAAAGTAAAATCAAGTCGTCTGCGTAAAGTAAGAGTTTAACAGGAATTTTGCCTATCTTGATCCCCCCTAAATTATCCCTTAAAGTAACTGCAAGAGGTTCAATTGCTAAATTAAATAAAAGTGGTGAAATTGGACATCCCTGTCGTGTTCCAGACAAGATAGGGAAGGATGTAGTGTTTGAGCCATTAACCATCAAAATGGAGGTTGCATTGGTATATAAGGCACGAATGCATTCAAGAAACTGATCTTTGAACCCAAAATTCTTCATAGAGCAGAATAAGTGGTCCCAGATAATAGAGTCAAGTGCTTTATGGGCATCGACTGCCAGAATGGCGGAGTTTTGTTCACTTTTATTTTTGACATCTGCAAGGAAGTCTATTAATAGAAAGATTTTGCGTATGTTTGCTGACATATTTCTCTTAGACATAAAGCCGACCTGATCTTCATGTATTAACGGACTCATAATTAACTTCAATCTATCTGCCAAGATTGCAGTAAATAGTTTATAATCGGAGTTTAATAATGAAATTGGACGATAGGAGTCTATTAATTCAGGGTCTTTCCCTTTTTTAGGAGTAGTATTATTTTTGAGACTGCAAAGTTAGGAGATGGAATCTTATAGTTAATTAAATAGTCATTAAATAAGTCCATAAGTACACCTATTACTTTGTTTTTAAGAATTTTATAAAATTCTGCTGGTAGAAGGTCAGGTCCGGCAGCTTTATCCAACTTAAGACTATTTATTGCGTTTAAGACTTCCGAATCTTTAATTGGTGCATTAAGTTTTTCTGAAAAGGGGAGAGAACGGAAAGGAACTTTTTAGTCTCTGTACTCCTTTTTTTTGACCAGTAACCCAGTGGCGGGTGCTACACCCTCACATAGCTGGTGAAATATTGTGCTCTGATGGATATATAGTACATAGCAAATGTTGAAAAATGTTGTAAACTGTTTTGGTTTGATAGATATGCAGCACATACCAAATGTTGAAAAATGTTTAAAAACTTCTGCTCTGATGGATATATAGTATATACCAAGCGGTTTATTAGAATGTTAGAGTGTTAGGCCTACTGATATATCTGAAAAAGTAACCCTTTGAATTTAGGTTGTAGAAGAGGAAGAAGGGAGGAGTAGTTGAGTCATAAATCTTACTGAAGTAGATGACAATTGCTGACCATTGCATATTCACAAACTCACACAGGAGAACACTCCCTAACACGCAATACAACTACCCATACTAGATACACTTATGCACTTTTCCTTTCTATTTTGTTTTTCTCTTTTTTTCTTTCTCTCTCTCTCTTCCTAGGTCACTTTATAAAACACACGCCTGACACCTTACACACTCTGTCACTTTCACATATCCTATTTTCCTACTTCTGTAATATTTCTGTTTTTTCTGACACATGGACAAATATTTTGCACCTAAATCACACGCAATGCCAGCAAAACCCAAAGATAGAAAGCCCAGACATAGTATTGAGAATATTAGCGATATTAGACCTGAAATGACCACTGTAAATATTTCTAAAGATGATATAGAAGAAATCTCTAAACAAGTAGCATTATCTCTCTCACCCCAACTTGACCATATCAAAACAGAGCTATTTACACTCTCAGTAGAAATGAAAAACTTTACAGCTAGACTCACAGAAATTGAATCGAGAATTTCAGATATTGAAGACTCTGTGACTAAACAAAATCTCTCTATACAACAACATGACATAAAAATCTTAGAAATGACTGATAAAATAGAAGACTTAGAAAACAGATCACGTAGGAACAACTTAAAAATAGTAGGCCTACCAGAAACCACAAATTTTCAGGATTTAATATATTTTGCCTCAGTGACTCTGCCACAAAGTTTAGAGATTGACACCAAACTGCATAATTTTACTGTTGAAAGAGCACATCGTGTAGGCTTTATTAGAAACACGTCAGAAAATACTATCCAGAAACGAGCTATCCTAATTAAATATTTGAACTTTCAGGACAAAGTACTAATACTTAGAGCATTCAGAAAAATGAAAAACCTAGAGATTGACAATAATAGAATTCTAATCTTCCAAGATTACTCAGCCCAGACGGCAGCAAAACGTAAAGGCATGGCCCCATTTTGTACAAGTATGATAAACATGGGCTTAGCTGCACATTTAATATATCCTGCTAAAATTAAGATCTATATGGATAATGAGACAACTACACTAGAAACAATCACAGAAGCCAAGGCATTTTTGAATAAGTTTCAACCTAGGTAATCATTAAAAAACAAGGAAAGTTTTTCCTTTTTTTCTTTTTTTTTCTTGTCTTTTGTGCCTTTTGCCTACTAGTGCATAGGCAGCTACTAGTATGGCAAGCTGGATAACTTTATTTTACTTACATATAATAAACAAGATAATTAAGGCTAAGAATTGTATAAAAATGAAAAAATGGTTGAAAATAAGGACAGCCCATTTTACTTTAAATACTTTAAATACTTATGTTCTATTAAAGATAAAGGTTCAGGTCAGAGGGAGGGGCAAGGAGGCCAGAATTTATTTTGCTCCCCTTTTTTTTTTTTTTTTTCTTTTTCTTTATCTGTTTGGTTGTTGGTTCGCCGTCTCAAAATAAATCATAAATGGCAACCCTAAAACTAATTTCTTGGAATGTGGGAGGGGTCACTAGCCCAATTAAAAGAAAGAGGATTCTGACATACCTTAGAAATAAAAGAGTGGATATTGCACTTTTACAAGAAACACACTTGACTGAAATAGAACACAAGAAACTCAAAGTTAACTGGGTTAGTGAAGTTATTTATACTCCATGTGCTACACGTAAAAGGGGGGTTGCAGTTTTAATCAGCAAAAATTTAGACTATCGAATTATAGGGCAAGAGATAGACCCAGGGGAACGATTTATTATTTTGAAAATCATTATAAATTCACGTTTGCTTACGTTATGTAATGTCTATGGCCCAAATGTGCCAGATGTAAAATTTTGGGAAAGATTAAAATTAAAATTACATGATTCTATAAATACGAATCTTATAGTTGCAGGTGACTTCAACATGGTTTTTAATGATATTGATAGATCACAGACAATCGGAAATAAATCTAAACAGATCCCAAAAAAATCCTCCAGGATTCTTAAAGTATTTGCTAGCGCATTAAATATTAAAGACATCTGGAGATTGTTATATCCTAATAGTAGAGATTTTACTTGTGAATCTAAAAAATACCGAACATTCTCACGGATAGACTTTTTTCTAGGGTCAGACAAAATTATTAACTTAGATATAAAAGCACAAATAGATAACTTCACTATTTCAGACCATGCCCCGCTATCACTAGAGACACGGTGGGAAACAGATAGATACGATCCAGTAAAGAGTTACGGCTTCCCACGTTACTTAGCAAACAATTTGGAATTTAGAAACCGACTCATTGCTATATGGCACGAATATGTTCAACAGAACAAAGACTATATGCATAAGAAAGAGATCTTCTGGGAAACTGCTAAGGCAGTAGCCAGAGGAGAAATTAAAAAATTTACTATTAGGTTTAAGAAAAAGTTATACTTAAGAGAGACTGAAATTTCAAATTATTTAAAAAACAAATATAACGCATATATTGCATCCCATACACAGACTAACTGGCAAAGTTATATGAAGGCTAAACAAGAATGGGAAGTTTTTTCATCACAAAAATTTGCTATCCAAGAACTGAAGAACAAAAGTAGATTCTATATATTTGGAAATAAAATAGGGAAGTTATTAGCGAGTTCTGTAAAAGACAGGAAACCGATTCATCACATTAAATCACTTAATATTGATGGGAAAAAAATACTGAATCTTGATACAATTAAAGCAGAATTTTACAAATACTTTAGGGACCTATATTCAGTAGCGGATATTAACTTAAAAAATAAACAGGATTTTTGGGAAAAAATTACATTACTTATGCCCCTATTTTTGGTGCAGAATAAAAACAAAATAAATGTGACTAATAAACATGAAACATTTTATTATCTTTTATATTCGGTCCCATTTTGATTCATCCACTCTGTATGCCACTGATTGGACAAATGGGCTAACATTCGGATGAAAACCTATTAATCCAAAAACAAATGCACATTTCTATTTAAATGCTTGTGTGTGTATTGAGGATTTTCTCATTTTTATGACCTATGAAATATTAGAAAGAAAAAAAATCATCTTATCAATTAGATTTTTTTAGCATCCAATCACAAACGATAGCTAGATTGGGATGAATAATAGTTTAGTGGATATGTTAAGAATAGGAAAAAGAAAAGTTGATCAGCATTTGAATAAATGATCAAATAATTGATACTGTAAATTATTTTAAAGTATACATTTCTGATTAATGTTTACAAAAGGGAAATTATTTCTCATAAATATTCTAACAGTAAATCTAGACATCTCTATTTAATTTATCTCAGTCTAAGCTCTCAACATTCTCTTACTACAGTATGTTCTTAATTGTGTTGCTTGTGTCATTTACTTTATATTTAACATTTATCTTTCATTACTGCATGTGTGCTAATGCACCTCTAAAACTTGTGATTGACGTATTTCTATATTTTTTTCTATTTTATCTAGTAAGTCAAGGAGGTGTGCCCATGGCTACTGACATGTGCCCTGATCCTGGTGTGCCCGAAAATGGAAAAAGAACGGGTTTTGACTTCAGGTATTTTCAATTTTAAGTTTGTTTTTAATTTAAACACTACAAAAGATAAATAGTAAGTATTAATTAAACATTTGCATTTTTCATGAATCAGTTTGGAACATTGAAAATGTAGAAAATGTCGGATATCTAATGTAGACTAATACTAAATAAAAAGTGTTTTCCCAGGGACTATTTCTCTGCATAATAGAAGATGATAGCAATTATATGCATTACATAAGTTAAAGGGACACTGTACACAAAAATTTTCTTGAGATTGAGCATGACATTTTAAGCAACTTTCTAATTTACTCCTATTATCAAATTTTCTTAATTCTCTTGGTATCTTTATTTGAAATGCAAAAATGTAAGTTTAGATGCCAGCCCATTTTTGGTGAACAACCTGGTTTGTCCTTGCTGATTGGTGGATAAATTCATCCACCAATAAAAATGTGCTGTCCAGAGTACTGAAACCAAAAAAAAAAAGCTTAGATGCCTTCCTTTTCAAATAATGATAGCAAGAGAACAAAGAAAATTTGATAATAGGAGTAAATTAGAAAGTTGCCTAAAATTGCATGCTTTATCTGAATCACAAAAGAAAAAAATTGGGTACAGTGTCCCTTTAAGGTCAAAAAAAGAATAACCTTATCGCTGTAATAACATTTTCAAAACTACTAACTTTAGAGAACAGTATACGTGTATAATAAAATATCATTGTTAAACAATGTTATGTAGGAGGAATTTTAAAAATGCTAATTAAAATGCAGTTTTTATTAACACCATCAGCTAATTTTATATACTATATTACACTTAAACTTTCTATGTAATTTGTGAAATTAAAGAGAGCAAACATAATGGGCTAGATTACAAGTGGAGTGCTAATTTACCACGTGCCCGCAAACAGGCAAATTCACCCGTTTATGGGCGTGCAATCAATAACCAGCCATTACAAGTGGCTCGTTATTGCCAAAATAAGCATCTTTATTTTGTAAAAAAACATTTATAAGTGGTTAAAAGTGGCAGATGTTGGGTGTTAGAAAAAAAACCTCACTGAAAAGTGCCTTTACTTTGTGGTCTATGAGGTCTGTGTTATTTCTGTAAATATATATGTATATGCTAATGTACATATATATTTATGTGGTAATATGTGTATATACACACAAAAACACATAAATATATATGTATATGCTAATGTACATATATATTTATGTGGTAATATGTGTATATACACACAAAAACACATAAATATATATGTATATGCTAATGTACATATATATTTATGTGGTAATATGTGTATATACACACAAAAACACATAAATATATATGTATATGCTAATGTACATATATATTTATGTGGTAATATGTGTATCTACACACAAAAACACATAAATATATATGTATATATTCATATACATATATATTTGCTGCATGACTTACCCCCTTCCCTGTTCTAGTTCACATGCCATGTCTCATGTAGCCTATGGAAGCGAGCTCTTATAAGCGCAATGCTTCTGTGCAATGCGAAAGCAAGGCCGCATTCGCATTGCACCTCACTTGTAATACCAGTGCACTTTTGTATTATTTTGCCGAAACTATATATTACGATCAACTTGGAATCCAGCCCATTATTTAGTAATATCTTGAAATATGTTAATGATGTGTTTGCTTTAATTGGTTACACTATAAGATTCATCAGAAATTGTTTACATGTACTTGAAAATGTTTCCATTTTCAATGTTTTTCACCTGTGATGAAATGAACATGGATCCAAGGAACCCCCAGTCTTTACCTACATTATGTTCTATATATTAGTTAACAAAACTGAAGAAACTAATGGATTGTATTTTAGCTATATTTAAAGGGCCACTAAACCCAAAATCTTTCTTTCATGATTCAGATAGAACATACAAATATAAACAACATTACAATTTACTTCTATTATTTATTTTGCTTCATTTTTTAGATATCCTTATTTGAAGAAAAAGCAATGCACATGGGTGAGCCAATCATATGAGGCTTCTATGTGCAGCAACCAATCAGCAGCTACTGAGCATATCTAGATATGCTTTTCAGCAATGAATATCAAGAGAATAAAACATATTAGATAATAGAAGTAAATTAGAAAGATGTTTAAAAATGCATTCTCTTTCTAAATCATGAAAGAAAAAATGTGGGTATCATGGCCCTTTAATTACTTCTATAATATGTATAATTAAAGTGCCATAAAACAGGTTGAGATCTGTGAATATCCTAAAAATGCTAATTAATTTAAAATAGTTTGCAAAAAATTTTTTTTTGAAAATTATTATCAAAAATTAGCAAAATGAATTATATAGCTTAACTGTCTGGAGAAGCTAACTCCACCCCTCTTAACAGTGTTTAGACACAGGCATTGTATTTCAACTGAGTTCAAAACTTCTAGGCATGCTCCAGTAGATAATCCCTATTCACTTTTGCATTTTACCAAAAGAACAATAAACATAGATACAGCCATAAAAGGAATTGTGTGGGGGGGAGTTAGAGCTTTACAATTCAGAAACTAAAAAGAAAGGGTTAATGGCAAGGCACTGCAGTATAAATGTATAGGTAAAGTAATTAAAGTACATATTATATTATTTTGTCTCTATCCCAACTTGTTTTATGTCCCTTTAAAGTTTCACTAGACTCATTAATAAAAAATATTGTTAAAGAGAAGAGACTGACTTTATATTGTAGTAATATTTTTGTTGCTTGGTAGTGAAATTTACTTGAAATTTACTTGAACTAACCTTGAACTGGGAACACCTGCAACCTAAAGATTATTGTTTTTTTATTTTTTTAACAGGGTGCAAAAAAGGTCTATTTTGCTTGAAATTACCTATTAAATAAGTTTAATTATTTCATTTATTGAGCTGTGTTTTCCAAGCTGTTTATAAGGGACAAAATAGTCCCTGTACTTGATCTATTGAGGTTATGAAACAAAATTCCATATTACCCTAAATGCTTCTTATTTATATATTTAATGTAAGTCAAATTATGTTCAACCAAAAAAGGTAAATATTTAAGTCTTTATTCAGAACTATTATACCTTTAAAATATCTATCATGTAAAAAAGGCTAAATCTTAAGGCTCAATCTTTCCAACAAGAGTTATTTATATGTGTATATAAACAATAACTAAAATAATAAACTGATTTCAATTTTCTCATTACTCTAAGGCACTGGTTTTCAAACCTGTCCTCAGGCATCCCTAACAAGCCAGATTTTGAATATATCTTAAAGGACTACTAAATACAGTATAACTGCAAAATTAACAAGTGCATAATGAAAAGACAATGCAATAACACCTACTCTGAATTTGAAATAAGCAGTAGATTTTTTTTCTGGCATATTTATTTTTTCTCCCATTTTCCGGCCCCCTGCATCATGTGACAGACATGAGCCAATCACAGACTAGTATACGTATACCCTGTGAGCTTGTGCACATGCTCAGTAGGATCTTCCCCAGAAAGTGTGAATATAAAAAAACTGTTTTGATAATGGAAGTAAATTGGAAAGTATCTTAAAACTGCATATTCTTTCTGAATCATAAAAACTTATTTTGACTTGTGTGTCCCTTAAACTGGAGCACAGATGAAATAATTAGCTGATCAATAAACATGGTTATTTTACCTGCTCTAACTCAAGGTAATCCTTAAAATCTGGCCTGTTGGGGGTGTTGAGAACCAGTGCTCTATGGGCTGCTTTTAGTAATGTTCTTTCAAATTGTAATACTCACTGGTTTATTCCATTTGTGTGATTCACATCTAAAAATGTTTCATATACTTACCTAGAGCAGACTGACTATTAATTATTTGTAGAATAATTTTTTGAAGTTTGATTAGCCATAAATATATGGGGGGGTTTAAAAATTGTCCAAAACCAGATGTTGATGAATTAAAAGATATTCAGTATTTCTCCTGGTTAGATACATAGATCTCTTCTTGTGTATAGGATTTTGTATTTGTATACCTATCTATGAAAAAAGTTTTTTTTTAGAAAAAAAACATTATATGGAATAGATTCTTTATCATTGAATTACACTTTACAATTTAGCTTTACACATGTAAAGCTAAATTAAGGGGCAGATTAGCGTAGTGAATATGTAGAAGGCACTCATCTTTCCCCTTTGAGACTCTCTCTTCAATAACACCTGGTTATTTTATTATCATTGATATTTGTGTATATAATTTCCTTATCAGCAAGGTCTAAACAATTTTAAAGCGACCACAACACTAGTACCAAAATTATTTAATTTGACTTCATCTTCTTAGTTAAACCATGTCATCTCTAGATAACAATCAGTCTCAAATATTTGCATTGGCTTTCATGTAAGGTTGCTCAATAAATGTATTATTATAACTCCCATGTTTGTTGCTCCCCTTAAATATGTATGATTCACAGTATACTATTTATGACTTGGGTTTATGTTTATGCAGTCCTCCTAATATTAAGGACATTTCTATCACTTTGTCATGTTAGGTAAGAATTGAAGGTCAATAACAAATGTATAGAAAGGAATGTTTAACAACTTTTTGCAATGGTAATGAAAAACAATGTACTTGGTATAAATATGCAAATATAAAAACAATCAATTCAAGCAGAATGAAGGATAATGGCCAGGATACATAGAATATGTAGCTAATACTTCAATAATTACTTACCCAAAGTGCAAAATCCATGTCTAGTCTACATTCCAAATGATCAGCCTTTGGAAAATATCACCAAGAAGAAAAAGTGAAAAAATTGAGGAAATGTCTGAGCCGGTTAGGGAATACGTATCTAGTGGACTGATGAGTGTTTAAAAGAGACAACTTCAGATAAAAGGCAATTAAACAGGCTAATAGATGAGTAACTTGTAGAGCGGATTTACTGAAAACATATGCTTACTGCAGGCCAGGAGAATCTGATAGGCCAAGAAACCTACGTATATTTCTGGAAGATCAGGATACACACCATCTCGCTGATGAAAGGTCAGAATCCAACAGAGATCAGGATACACACCATCTTGCTGATGAAAGGTCAGAATCCAACAGAGATCAAGATACACACCATCTCGCTGATGAAAGGTTAGAATCCAACAGAGATCAGGATACACACCATCTCGCTGATGAAAGGTCAGAATCCAACAGAGATCAGGATACACACCATCTCGCTGATGAAAGGTCAGAATCCAACAGAGATCAGGATACACACCATCTCGCTGATGAAAGGTCAGAATACAACAGAGATCAGGATACACACCATCTCGCTGATGAAAGGTCAGAATACAACAGAGATCAGGATACACACCATCTCGCTGATGAAAGGTCAGAATCCAACAGAGATCAGGATACACACCATCTCGCTGATGAAAGGTCAGAATCCAACAGAGATCAGGATACACACCATCTCGCTGATGAAAGGTCAGAATCCAACAGAGATCAGGATACACACCATCTCGCTGATGAAAGGTCAGAATCCAACAGAGATCAGGATACACACCATCTCGCTGATGAAAGGTCAGAATCCAACAGAGATCAGGATACACACCATCTCGCTGATGAAAGGTCAGAATCCAAAAGAGATCAGGATACACACCATCTCGCTGATGAAAGGTCAGAATCCAACAGTTTACTGTTGAAAAGCCCTATTACACCAACTTGTTGCACAGTGGCCAAGAGACACACAATTCCTGAAACACCTGCTTACTGTAAAAGCCAGGATACATAGACTTACTGCAGAGACACAAAAATACATAAGCTTGTGCTGTAAGGTCAAGGATACACCAACTGCTGTTGAAAGGCAAACATTTAGGCTTACTACTTCTTAGATAACAAGTCACAAAATGGTGTTGATTAAATACTAGGACAGGGGCTATTACTACTCCTGACATATAAGGACACAGTCTGCTTTTTCACAGAGATACCAGGAAACAGTCTGATGAAAGTCCAATCTGGAGATAGAAAAGGAGCTGCTCATCATTTAGTTAAGGGGACATCTAAGAGTCAAATGCTTAAAGCGACATGAAACCCTATTGTTTTCTTTTATGATTCAGACAGAGCATGGAATTTTAAACAACATTCCAATTTCATTTTATTATCTTTTTATTTGATCTTTTGGAATCGTTTGTTGAAAAGCAGGGATGTAAGCATAGAAGCCAGCCCATTTCTGGAGCACTATATGACAGCAGTTTTGCAAAAATGTTATTTGTTTGCAAGAGCACTAGATGGAAGCACTATTTCCTGCCATGTAATGCTCCAGAAGCCTACCTAATTATCTCTTCAACAAATAATATTATGGGAATTAATCAAATTTGATAATAGAAGTAAATTGGAAACTTTAAAAAAAAAAAATTGTATGCACTGTCTGACTTCCGAAATCATTGTTGGGGTTTCATATCCCTTTAAAGGGTCATTAAACACTAAATAAATACTAGATAGCATGATACATTCAAAGAAAAGATTAGCCTGAGAATAACATTTATATGTATTTTTAAGTTTTGTTAGCTGTTTAAATATTTACAAAATAAGTGTAAAGTTGTAGTGTCTACAAAACAATGTGAGTTGCCATGTTGTAACTTAGGTTACCGTCTCTGCTGTAGCCAATTAGGGACAGTTATAAATAGGTCACTATAGTGTGCAGCCAATGGCTGTGTGGAATACAAGTGTTCTCTACTACCATTTCTAAAAGGAACTAAAAAGCTCACAATTTCAGCATGGAATGACAAGAAAAGGAAAAAAAAAAAAAAGTTTTTTTTTAATATAAACAATTTATAATTTTATGTTACCATCTCAGAGTGTTTAATGGCCCTTTAAGTAGTTGTTTGTATACTCCTTAAGAGCAGGAGAGTGTCTAATTGTATTCCTTCTTTAAAGTGTGCCTGCCCCTAAGATGTGCAGTTTGCGGCAATGCCTTGAATCCACAGACCAGTAAGTTGGTTGTAACATTTAAGGTTGTTGATGCCATGACATAGCTCCCCTCCATGCACAACTTACAGGTGTATCCAATACTTTTCCTCATTGAAATTGGAGGAGGGAGAAAAGTATTAGAAAAAAAGCACTTCAGTAAAGAGGCATGGAAAAAATGATAAATATAATGAGAAGAAGTCAATTTCACACAGGTTTAACCTGTACTTTCTTGAAAAAAAACATGAGTACATACTTGGAAGAGAGACAGATCTGAGTCTGACTCATAATCGGGAATGAATGTGGACCTGAAACTGGATTAATGTTTTTTATAGAGGCCTTAGAAAAGAATCATAAGTTACCTTTATATGATCAGCTAAACAAGATACCACACTTAGGGGTCTATTTATCAAAGGTCTTGTGGACCTGATCCGACAGTGCGGATCAGGTCCACAAGACCTCGCTGAATGCGAAGAGCAATACATAACATTGCACCAGGAGCTCACAAGAGCTGCTGGTGCAATGCCGCCCCCTGCTGACTCGCGGCCAATCGACCGCCAGCAGGGAGGTGTCAATAAACCCAGATCGTACTTGATCGGGTTGATTTCCGGCGATTCCTGTCCGCCTCATCAGAGCAGGCGGACAGGGTTATGAAGCAGCGGTCTTTAGACCGCTGCTTCATAACTGGTGTTTCTGGTGAGTCTGAAGACTCCAAACAAACAAAAGATTGTTCCAGCCACCAAAAATTTTAAAATACATTTATTCTTTCATTTTGGGTCTAAGCAAAAAACTACAACGTTTCAGGCCTGTTATAGGCCCTTAGTCATGTATACTTTAAAACATACAGGTTCATCATTTATATACCCTACACCTGTTCACCTGTTCTCATGTGAACATTTCGTTATGCAACAGTGCCATCTTGTGGACAACCAAGGTATATACATTCCTAGTTGTACTAAATATCTTAATTGGTCACATAAGAAAATTTCAAGAAAAGGTTACAATAAAATTAAAGATTAAAACCATATGTACATAATTTAAAATAGAAGAAATATTACACATGATAAGCAGACCAATACAAAAAACATCTCATAGAAACCAATCATATATATATAATTTGTTGAAAACTTTTACATAATTTTTTGAAATTTTTGTGAAAATCCCTTTCTTAATAAAGATGTTATTTTTATAAATATAATAAAACATATATATATATATATATATATATATATATATATATATATATATATATATATATATATATATATATATACATACATACATACATATATATCATTAGGGAAAATCATAATGCCATATGATACAGGAAGATTGCCTATAATATACTGTATGTGTATCACTACTCAGCCTATTTAAAGAGATATCTATGAGAACATTTAAAGGAACATTTAAAGGAACAGACTCCAATCAAAGTCTTTATTCATGCCTTTGGGTATAAGAGTTTCCAATTTAGATATCCAGAACATTTCTCTTGTTTTTAATAAATGTTCTCTATCATCTCCCCTTCTTGGTCTATCTATCTGCTCTATGATCTGAAATCTAAGTTGGCTAATGTTATGACCCATAGAGAGGAAGTGAGAGGAAACAGGAGCCTCTTTGTTTTTACATCTAATATTAGATTTATGTTCCGTTATCCTCTCCCTTACCTCTCTACAGGTCTCGCCTAAATAAATTAGTCCACAAGGACATTTGATAAGATAGATACAGTAGCATGACCTTTATTTATCTTTCTTCCAATTTATACGGTGATAAAAGTATTCCCCTTTAATCATTGAACTGCAGTTACTGCAGTTCAAGCAAGGATAACACCCATCTCTTTTTGGGCCTATAGTTCTCTGTAAATTTAATTTATTGCTCCCTTTATCTTCATGTACAAGAGAATCCTTAACGTTCCTATTCCTTTTGTATGCTGTTATTAGGCCTTCTTTAAATTCATTTACTTGGGGATTGCAATCCCTTAGGATGTGCCAATGATTTTTTAGTATATTATTTATCTTCTGGCTAAGTTTATTAAATTGAGTAACAAAAACCAAACGATTCACCTCTCTATCTTAATTTTTCTTTGGTATTCTTTCATTGTTGACTACACTCAATTGTTCTGTAATTAATGATACAGGGTAAACTCTATTAATAAATTTATTAGCCATCTGTTCTAGTCTATATTTACACTTATTGTCATCAGATACTATGCGTTTGACTCTAGTGAATTTGCTTTTTGGAATACCTTTAAAGATATTATCTGGATGGCAACTTCCATATTTCAGTAGATTGTTCTTATCTGTACTCTTAATATAGAGATCTGTTTTCAGAAAACCACCTTCAAGGAATACATAAGTATCCAAGAATTCAATCCCATTTTCGCTCATGTTCAATGTGAATTTTAATCCATTCACTGACTCATTCAGATCTTCAACAAAGGACAATAGGCTACCAACGAGATGGGTGTTATCCTTGCTTGAACTGCAGTAACTGCAATTCAATGATTAAAGGGAAATACTTTTATCACCCTATAAATGGGAAGAAATTAAAGATAAATAATTATCTAACCTGCAGGTCATGCTACTGTATCTATCAAATGTCCTTGTGGACTAATTTATTTAGGCGAGACCTGTAGAGATGTAAGGGAGAGGATAACAGAACATACATCTAATATTAGACGTAAGAACAAAGAGGCTCCTGTTTCCTCTCACTTCCTCTCTATGGGTCATAACATTAGCCAACTTAGATTTCAGATCATAGAGCAGATAGATTGACCAAGAAGGGGAGGTGATAGAGAACATTTATTAAAAACAATAGAAATGTTCTGGATATTTAAATTGAATTTGGAAACTCTTATACCCAAAGGCATGAATAAAGACACGATTGGTTGCTTCGTCAGAGGTAGGGGCCGCCCCCTCCTATCTGTCTTATATAACGTGTAATGGCTATGTGTCCTATTAGTTTGTAGCGCCGCCACCATCTTTGTTTCTGGCACTAGTACAGTCTTAATGGAGTTGTGTAAGGGCAAACCGCATTAATTGGTTAAATATGTATTAGCGTGATATAAACAATACTTTTAATACACGTGTATTTCATCTATACAGTATATATATATATTTGTTTTATTATATTTATAAAAATAGCATCTTTATTAAGAAAGGGATTTTCAAAAAAATTTCAAAAAATTATGTAAAAGTTTTCAACAAATTATATATATATGATTGGTTTCTATGAGATGTTTTGTGTATTGGTCTGCTTATCATGTGCAATATTTCTTCTATTTTAAATTATGTACATATGGTTTTTATCTTTAATTTTATTGTAACTTTTTCTTGAAATTTTCTTATGTGACCAGTTAAGATATTTAGTACAACTAGGAATGTATATATCTTGGTTGTC
This sequence comes from Bombina bombina, assembly GCF_027579735.1. NCBI lineage: Eukaryota > Metazoa > Chordata > Amphibia > Anura > Bombinatoridae > Bombina > Bombina bombina. The sequence continues at coordinate 475,248,486 of NC_069502.1, read as the reverse complement.
CACAAGAAGGCACTGTTGAATAATGAAATGTTCACATGAGAACAGGTGAACAGGTGTAGGGTATATAATTGATGAACCTGTATGTTTTAAAGTATACATGACTAAGGGCCTATAGCAGGCCTGAAACGTTGTAGTTTTTTGCTTAGACCCAAAATGAAATAATAAAGGTCTTTTAAAATTGTTGGTGGCTGGAGCAATCTTTTGTTTGTTTGGAGTACCTGAGGGACAAGGTAGATCCTGGGTTCCATGCCCCATAAGCCCATGCTGTCTTCTAAAACCTTTTCTGAGTCTGAAGACTCAACAGAAACACGGCCCTTCAAGATCCATTCGGAGCTTGATAAATGGGCCCCTTAATATTTAATATTCTAAATTAAGGGTTGTATTGAATATTTCATTTACAAAGCAATTAGAAAAAGTTATGTTTATAATTTCTTCAGACAAACTCAGCAAAGGACAGAAACTTTCACAGATCATCTAATATATATGAGGTAAATAACCTGATCATTTCACTCTGATTAACTGCATTCTGACAGACAAAAAAAAGTAAAAGAAGAATTTATTTTAGTTGAGACAAAATTCCCTCCAGAACTTTGAAGTGAACTGGATACTGGGATAATACAAATCAAAGTTAAGCACAAATGATGTTAAATAGAAAAGCATTTTTAGCATTGGATACCTTTTCTAAAAGATTGTGATTGACCACAATATTAGCTAGTATGCAAAAAGATAATTTTCTATGACACATATAGTATTGTGATGTTAATGGAATTGTTAATCATATTAGTGGACCAATGGGGTGGACAAAGATACACTTTAAATTTGGATAATTTCTCACTGCTGAAATGATCTTTTTTATTATTATTATTATTATTATTATTATTATTATTATACTTTATTTATGAAGCACCATCATATTCCGCAGTGCTGTCAATGGATACAGTTCATCTAAATAAAACAATATAAAACTTGTAAAAGAAAGGACAACATTTACAAACAAGTACAGGAGGAATTAAGGGCCCTATTCCCGTGGGAACTTACAATCTAGAAGGGTAGGAGGTTGAGAAACAGGAGGTGAGGACTGCAAGATTGAGAAAGATGTTAATGCAGAGTTTGATGAGGGAAATGTTGTTAGGTAAGAGAAATATTATTGAGTTGGGTGGTAGGCTTCTCTGAAGAGAAAAATCTTCAGAGAGCATTTAAAGAAAGGAAGATTAGGGCAAAGCCTGACAGCACAAGGGTAAGTGTTCCAGAGGGTAGGTGCTGCACGACAGAAGTCCTGCAGTCTAGCATGAGAAGAGGTGATAGTCGCAGATGCAAGGCGCAGGTCATTGTTGGATCTTAGTGGGCGGGCTGGAGTATACTTGTTGATTAGAGAGGATAGGTAGAGGGGAACGGTGTTGGTGAGCACTTTGTATGCAAGAGTGAGAATTTTTAATTTAATTCTGCTGTGAATGGGGAGTCAATGATGGGACTGGCAGAGAGGTGCAGCAGATACAGAGCAACAGGAAAGGTGGATCAGCCTGGTAGAGGCATTTATGCTGGATTGAAGGGGGAGAGGCAGGAAAGAGGAAGGCCAGTAAGTAGGTTATTGCAGTAGTCAATTCTGGAAATAACAAGGGAGTGGATTATTTGCTTTGTGGTGTTAGCACACAGAAAAGGTCAAATTTTGGAAATATTTCGTAGATGGTTGCGGCAGCATGTAAAAAATGATTGGATATGGGGGACAAAGGATAGATTTGAGTCAAGTGTAATTCCCAGGCAGCGGACTTGGGGCGATGGGGAAATTTTGATACCGTCAACAGGGATAGAGAAGTCAGAAGTTGGCGTAGAGCTTGAGGGGGGATAAGAAGGAGCTCAGTCTTGGACATGTTAATCTTTAGGTGGTGAGAGGCCATCCAGGAAGAAATACCAGATAAGCAGTCGCTGGTATGAGAAGGGACAGAGGGAGAGAGAGCAGGGGTGGAGAGGTAGATCTGGGTGTCATCAGCATAGAGGTGATATTTGAATCCATAACTGTTGATACATTTACCCAGTGAATAAGTATAAATGGAGAAGAGTAGAGGACCCAGAACAGATCCTTGAGGTACTTCAACAGACAGAGGCATTGGAGAGGAGGAGTCGCTGGCAAGCAGAAAAAGACCTGTGAGAAAGATAGGAGTGAATCCAGGAAAGAGCAGTGTCACAGAGGCCAAAAGAGCTAAGGGTCTGTAGGAGGAGGGGGTGGTCAACTTAGTCGAAGGCAGCTGAGAGGTCAAGTAAGATGAGTATTGAGTAGTGGCCAATATTTTTTAGCAGAGAGAAGATTGTTAGTAACCTTGGTAAGAGCAGTCTCAGTTGAGTGTTTGGGGCAGAATCTGGATTGCAGGGGATCAAGCAAGGAGTTGGCAGACAGGAAGTGGGTTAGGCAACTATAAACTAGTTTTAAAGGAGTTTTGATGTTAGTGGAAGCCGTGATATGGGGCAGTAGCTTTCAGGAGAATTAGAGTTGAGGGAGGGTTTGGGAGTGACTTTTGCATGTTTGAAAGAAAATGGGAATGAGCCGTTAGAGAGAGATAGGTTGAAGATATGGGTAAGAGCAGGAGTGAGGGTGGAAGATAGGGAGAGTATTAGATGGGAAGGGATAGGGTTGAGCGGGCAGGTAGTGAGGCATCAGGAAGCTAGTAAGGAAGAAACATCATTCTCAGTGGATAGATGGAAGATGCAGAGGGTGGCAGAGGGAGTAACTGGGTCTGTTGATGGAATATTGCAGGTTGGTGTTGGGATGTTGCTTTGGATAGTACATGTTTTGTTTAAAAAGTAGTCTGCCAGATCTTGAGCACTAAAGACAGATGGGGAGTGGAAAGGTGGGTAGTGGAGAAAGTTAAAGGTGGAGAAGAGTAATTTAGGGTTTGAGGAAAGAGTAGGTATGAGAGAAGAGAAGTAGGTTTGCTTGTCTAGGTGAAGGGCCGAAGTGTATGAACGAAGAATAAACTTATAGTGTATGAAATTAGGTTCAGAGTGAGTTTTCCTCCAGACATGCTCAGCAGTTCTGGGAGCATTTTTGCAAATAGTGTGTTTGCTAAGAGTGCCAGAGCTGCAACTGATGGGGTGATGTTATATTCAACTAAATATATAATTTTACAAATGCATGGATGGCTAGTCAAAGGAATTTCATTTAGAGCAAACTCATTTTACATCATAAAAATTTTATTTTAAATTACCATGAAAAGAGTTACACAATTGTTTTGTTTTTTTCAATTCCTGTAGTTAATTTTGTAGAATAAAATATTTTAGAGGAATTATTTGAGAGATTACACCAATATCTACATCAGTAACACCCACTTTCATAACAAACACCAGATAAGGATCTGGCTTAAATAGAATAAAAGCATAAGAACATATAAAAACTATTAAGATGGCCAAGGACTTCATTCAAAAGGAACATGTTTTATGGTGGGAAAAATAATATTTATCTACATCAGCTAACTTCCTGAAAATTCTTTGGTAAAACTTGTCAAACCCTATATATCATTAAATATCTTTTTGGGACATTTTGCCTCTACTTTTTTATTATCTTTAGAATTGAAGCCCCATCTGGCCTGAAAAGAAATTGCATGTTTACCGTTGAAGCTTGCTGAAATATTGCACATGGAATAACTAACTACCTAAAGTTGCCATATCTAGAATTAGATATAGAAATAGATGTTTCCTTTAAAGGTTTGAACAAGGTTATAAGCCCCCCAAAGATTAAGTATCTTGAAAGTTTTTGAAAGAGGTTATTAATGGCATGGGACATCTGCTTTTCAATGGTAAACTAATTTATATCATGAAAATCAATACAAAATTGAGTTGGTGGTCTTTTTTTAACTGAAAATAATGCTAGTTGTAGTTGTTGATGTAGAAATATAAATTAGATGATTGTCATGATTGTGTAGGAATCATACCATGACAGTTATAGATTGATTGTGCTGATAACACAAACTAATGTTCTTATTTTTATTTCCCAATATATCCGCAAACTCATGTTATGGAACAGGATACTGTAAGACAACTTTCTAAGGAAAAACTTTTCTGGGCTGGGATGCATGACAGATTTCTTTTGACAAAACTTTGATTTTTTTTTTTAAAGGTTTCATTAAAAAAAAAAAAAATAAAAATAAACACACAGATGAAATGATAATGTCAACACCTATTCATTCTAGATGATTTAGCTGAATATATATTTTGATAGCATTGCTTAAAGGTTAATTAATGTTTTAATCTATATCAGTTTTAGAAAAAAAATCCTGTCAAAATTGGAACTATTTTTTGTACCACAGTTATTTATTGAGGAGTTGCAAACTTAGGGCCAGATTAGTGGAGCTCTAAATAAAGTGGAGCACTAAATAACGTTTTTGTGAATGTGATATTAGCGCTACACTGAGTAATACCAGCACACTTTAATGTACGCTGGTATTACAAGTTGACAGCAATGTGAACACAAGCTAGCGTTCGCATTGTTGGAAAACATTGCACTCACAAGATCGCACCTTCATAGGCTCCAATGGGAGCCTTATTCTCATGCTGTTAGACATGGCATGAGAACTAGCACAGCAAATGGGATAAGTCGTGCAGCGAAGGGCAGCAAATTGTAAATATATGTATATGGATATATACAGTACATATATATTTATGTGTTTATATGTGTATATACACATATTAACACATACATATATATGTATGTAAGCCTATACTGTACATATATTTACTAGGAACACACAATTCACATAGACCGCAATGTAAAGGCACTTTTCAGTGCCATTTTCTTTCTAACACCCCACTCCCGCCAACTTTACCACAAAAATACTGCCTAGTGCTTTTATTTTATTAAAAAATAAAAATGCTCCAATATTTATGTTTTAATAAAATAAACTACACTGTATTTTGGAGGCATTTGGGGCACATTTATAAAATTAACCAGAGATCTGCAAATTGCTACCACTTGTAATGGCTGGTTATTTATCGCACATCTCCAAACGGGCAAATTTGCCCGTTTGCCTGTGCGGGCTAAATTAACCCTCCAATTTTAATCTAGCCCTTAATGTCCATAAATTCCTCAATGACTCCTGATTCCACCAGTATTTCCGCAGACAGGTTATTTTATCTCCTGTTAGTGGCTGCAGGATTAAAAAAAAAAGCTAAATTAAAAGAGAAGATATCTGACAACATTTCTAAAGCTTAGGAAGACTTGTTCACATTTTTCTGATTGAATGGAAAGGTTTTAAGTATAACCAGCTTTTTCTTAATTAGAAAAGGTGACTGGAAGTTTCATTGGTCTGTCATCAAAGGAAGCATAATATGACATTTTCTAGTTGATAAATAGAGGATGTGGCAGATGTTCTAATATAAAAAAGGGCAGCACTTTTAAAATGCTTTTTCTTGATGTCTTTAAATTTGGACTGAACAAAGCACTTATTAGTTTTATTTGAGCACTTCTTTTTAGCAGACCATAAAATAACTTTAACATTCATTATAGAAGAAAAAACTCAATATTTGAGCCTTTCTTTAAAAAATAGTTAAAGTGCCATAAAACATGTTGAGATCTGTGCATATTCTAAGAGGGCTAATTAAGTAAAGTTGTTTTTTTAAATTGCTGGCAAGTATTTTAAAATATTTTTTAAAAATAAGCAAAATTACATCTAGCTATGCTGTCTGGAGTGTCCCTCTTATCAGTGTTTAGCATCAGAAACACAGGCATTGTATTTCAAATTCACAGCAGCTTATTTGCTTCTAGTCATGCTCCAGCAGATAATCACTGTGCTACTTCTGCATTATTTTTATCAGTTATTTGTAGAGCGCCAACAGATTCCGCAGCGCAAAACAATGGTAGATATAGATAGAGCCATAGAAGGAAATATATCGGGGGAGTTAGAGCTGTACAATTCGGAAACTTATAAAAAATAAAGAGTTAATGGTGAGGCACTGCAGTATAAATTTGCAGGTAAAGTAATTAAAGTAAATTTTATTATATGTTGTCTCTATGCTAATTTATTTTATGTCCCTTTATAGGGACACTCAAGTCAAAATTAAATTTTCATGATCTAGATATGCAATGTTAAACTACTTTCCAATTTACGTCCATTAACAAAATGTGCTCAGTTGTATTATATTTACTACACATTTTGAGTTACTAGCTTCTACTGAGCATGTGCAAGAATTCCTAGAATATACTTATATGCATTTCTGATTGGCTGATGGATGTTACATGATGCAGGAGTGGGAATTGACATAACTTTGAAATTTGTCATAACAAAATAATCTACTACTCATTTGAAGTTCAGACTAAGGGGCCGATTAATCATCAGTCTGTCCAACATGATCTGCTCGGCGGATCATGTCCGACAGACATCGATGAATGCAGACAGCCTACGCTGTCGGCATTTATCATTGCACAAGCAGTTCTTGAGAACTAATAGTGCAATGCCGCCCCCCTGCAGATTCACTGCCAATCGGCCGCTAGCAGGGGGGTCAATCAGCCCATATAGGATCAGGCAGATTGATGTCCGCAGCCTCAGAGCAGGTGGACCAGTAATGGAGCAGCGGTCTTATGACGACTGCTTCATAATTGCTGTTTCCGGCGAGCCTGAAGGCTCATGCAGAAACATGGGCATCAATCCATTCGGAGCTTAATAATTCGGCCTTTAGCGTATTGTCTTGGTATCATGCAAATTTACTGTATTGACTGGTCCTTTAAAGATAGGTCACATCTATTTTAAAATACTTTTATTAGTAATATAAGCATGGTTTTAAAATATAGGCAGATTCATATTGTTTTTATAATCTTCTACAGTCCATTATTATTTAATTATTTTTAATAAAACCACAACCAGCATCATGGTCTTGTGCTAGTAGACTTTGAAGAAAGCAATACACACAACTGTTATCACTTATTTGACAGAGATGCTTAACATCCTACAATTAGTAGAAGGATGCTAAACTAAGCTAACTGTTCTCCTTCCTACATTTTCATAAAATTTATACCATGCTTTCTCTACATCATGAGACTAACCAAACTCCTTAAAGAATGATCCTAACATTGCTTGGACATCACTCTTAATTGATCACTCTTAATCAAGTTCAGCTCTTGAACTACAAAGATTATATCTACATATCTCTATAATATTCTTTATGTTGTCCAAATTCCATTTTGGGACACTTTGCCCTCTCTCCTTTTACGTTCAAGGTTATATATTACGTATTAAAATAGGTGCTGGGTGGTATGGATTGAACTTGCAACTAACCATCTCTTGGCAGATTAATACCTTTTCTTGTTAAAGTTAAACATCAGAAAAACAGAAGTCATCAGATGAGAGAAGGTTATGACTTGTAATCTTGCAGACTCTGCAGACAATATTGAATTGGACCTATTTAGTTATGGGTATCATGTGACACTAAAAGTATATTATACCTTAAATTCCTAAACATATACAATAAGAATAATTTAACCAAGAAATAGCTTCTATATTTTTGTATCATATTTAAATTCAGTACACAATCACTAATTGTCTATTCTTAAGTCATTGTAACAATGTATTGAGAATGTTATTTATCAAAGAAGAAAACTATTTTTTTATGTAAAATTTTAGTCTTTTAATGTGTATAGCCAGAAGTCTAAGAATCATTTTATAAGTGGCTAGGGAAAGATGAGTAATTGGATTTATTTAGGAAGATTTTGATGACTTTCCAGAAGGCTTTTTTTTTATCTGCCAAGGACTTATTGCTGGAAAAGAAACAGTAGTAGATTAACAGTTGTTTAACGCTTATTTGCATTTTTTTCTTGGTTTTATAAAAATATGAATTTCAGCAAATGTGCTCCTATTTTGGTCCCACCCCAATCATAAAAGTATATTTTGCCTTTCTTGGTACTTTAGGCATAAGGGTTGGATATGTTGTATACAGATATTCTAAATCAGACTTCTATGAAAAAAAAAAATGGTCATTTTAAAATAGATCTAATATTTTTGGGCAGGTATGTTATTCCTGCACTTTTTTACATTTTCAATTAATGCTTAATATAATGTATTTATTTGAAATATAATCATGCTGTCATTTACCATGTAGCTTTAAAATGTATTAAAAAATTGCATTGCATTTTGTTTGTTTCAATGTGCTTTCTTTTGGTCTGTTTCATATATATATATATATGGCTTGAAAAAAGGGCACAGCCCGAAACGTCGCCTATGTTTGTAGCTTGAAAATAAATCACTAAAAGGAAATTTGGAGTGCTGCAGCTTTTTCTTCATTCTATATAAACATGAGATGTGTACCCAGTCCCTTTTGAAAGTGCAGTCTCTGTGTGTGTATATATACAGTATATATGTGTGTATGTATATATATATATATATATATATATATATATATATATATATATATATATACTTACCAGCCACTTTATTAGGTACACCTGTTCAATTGCTTGGTAACACAAATTGCTACTCAGCCAATCACATGGCAGCAACTCAAAGCATTTAGGAAACTAGACGTAGTGAAGTCGACTTGCTGAAGTTCAAACTGACCATCAGAATAATAAAGGGGATTTAAGTGACTTTGAACGTGGCATGGTTTTTGGTGCCAGATGGGCTGGTCTGAGTATTTAAAAAACTGCTGATCTACTTGGATTTTCATGCACAATCATCTCTAGGGTTTACAGATAATGGTCTGAAAAGAGAAAATATCCAGTGAGCGGCAGTTGTGTGGACGACAATGCCTTGTTGATATCAGAGGTCAGAGGAGAATGGCCAGACTGGTTTAAGATGATAGAAAGGCAACAGTAACTTAAAATTACCACTTGTTACAAACAAGGTATGCAGAATGCCATCTCCGAATGCACAACACATCGAACATTGAAGCAGATGGGTTACAGCAGCAAAAGACCACACAGCGTGCCACAAAGAACAGAAATATGAGGCTACAATTCCCACAGGCTCACCAATATTGGACAATAGAAGATTGGAAAAATGTTGCCTGTTCTTTTGAGTCTCGATTTAATTTGCAACATTCAGATGTTAGGGTCAGAATTTGGCATAAACAACATGAAAGCATGGACCCATCCTGCCTTGTATCAACGGTTCAGGCTGCTGCTGGTGGTGGTGTAATAGTGTGGGGGATATTTTCTTGGCACAGTTTTGGCCCCTTAGTACCAATTGAGCATTGTTTAAATGCCATAGCCTACCTGAGAATTGTTGCTGACCATGTCCATCCCTTTATAACTATAGTGTACCCATCTTCTGATGGCTACTTCCAGCAGGATAATGCACCATGTCACAAAGCTCAGATCATCTCAAACTGGTTTCTTGAACATGACAATAAGTTCACTCTACTCAAATGGCCTCCACAGTCACCAGATCTTAATCAAATAGAGCACCTTTGGGATGTGGGGGAAAGGGGTATTCGCATCATGGATGTGCAGTCAACAAATCTTCTGCAGCAACTGTGTGATGCTATCATGTCAATATGGACCAAACTTTCTGAGGAATGTTTCCAACACCTTGTTGAATCTATGTGATGAAGAATTAAGGCAGTATATATATATATATATATATATATATATATATATATAATATCAATAACAATGAACCAGCTAAAGAGGATATAAATAGCTATTGACAAGACACCACATATAACAAATCAATTGTGGGTGTCTTGGTGCATGGAGGTTTATATCAGATAATTTAATACACACAAGACGCACCAAAGTAGACCTTATCCAGCAACCCCATATTAAGCAATAATAAAGATACAGGATAGCTTCGTTCCCAAAAGTAACACTATAACAAGAAAATAGCTTAAATACTAATACATTTTAATTAGGGCACATAAGAAAATAAGAGCTTACAACAAGGATCCCTGTATAAAAATATAACCTAATAAAGGCAGTGAGAGTGCTATAACGTCCCTAATATGAAATTATTGGATGGCCTTGCTTAAAGAATTAACAGGTGTCAGTCCTTATCCCAAATAGTACCATATAGTTGCCAAGCATTTATCATAATATCCATGGGAGCAGTCCTTATAGACAATGCATATTCATAGCATCTCCAAAAGTAAGGTGACAATGTCCTTAGTTTATTTACAGGAATTCATTGATCAATTTGATCGTCCTCCCTCCTCGTAGTGAGCGCGGCATCCTCCCATCCCCCCAATAGATGTGCTCCATGAGAATTTGAGCTATTCTCACCATGTTCAGCATCCAAGATGTGCTCTGTACAAATAATTTCTGCAAAGTAACAGCGTTTTACTTTCCATTATAGTCCTCCACACAAAGAGGAATTGTAGCTCCAATCCAGGCTGTAGTGCTTTTGCTAGCTCATAGCATTGTCATCAGCTTTTGGATAAGGTTTACTTTGGTGTGTCTTGTGTGTATTAAAATGTATATCTATCTATCTATCTATCTATCTATCTATCTATCTATATATATATATATATATATATATACACACACATATATGTTAAACCAAATAATACATCATTATTACTTTTTTGTGTTTTTTTTGTTTGAGTTAATTCATGTTTTATTTGTTGATTACTCCTGAAATTATAAGAAGTTGCAGAACAAAATGGTGGTTTATGATAAAATAACATTACTTGTATGCTTCCTTACCAACCTTTGCAAATGTAACAATTATAGTATACTATTTAACATCAGTTAAGCTTTTCAAAACAGTAATATAAGATTTAATTTAAAAATATTTATTGCACCATCCTTAACTTGTTCTATCAGATAAATAAATGATAAAATATATATATTTTAAAGAGAAAATTAAAAAGATATACAACATTCTCACTTCAGAAATGGATGACTTATAGGGACACTAAACACAAATTTTTTTTTTCATGATTCAGATAGAGGATGCAATTTTAAGCAACGTTCTAATTTACTTATTTTATCAAAAAAAATTTAGTTTTCTTGCTTTCTTTATTTAAAAAGCATAGGAGCCGGCCCATTTTTGGTTGAGAACCTGGGTTACACTTGCTTATTAATGGGTAAATGTAAGCCACCTATAAGCAAGCACTATCCTGCTTGCTTATTGGTACATTCCTGCTTTTAAAATAAAGATAGCAAGAGAACGAAGAAAATTTGATAATATGAGTAAATTCAAAAGTTGATTAAAATGTCATGCTTTATCTGCATCATGAAAGAAAAAAATTGGGTTCAGTGTCCCTTTAACTAATTAACAATAATGAATGACAAACTATGAATCCCCCAACATTTAGAATCACCAATTTTTTATTTTTGTAATGCATATGCACATTTTATTTTGTTATTTCAAAGATGTGCAGTGTATCTATTTGAATTAAACAAAATTCTTACAAATATTCTGAAAAGGATACACCTATTTTGCATATATTGCAGCTTAATAATAAGTTTGAAAATAAAATAAATTTTAAAATATTTACAATACAATCATATATATATATATATATATATATATATATAAAAATAAAAATTAATCTTTTTTTATATTTTCGTTATATTCAATTTTTTAGTTTCTAGAAAAGTTAATTAATGTACCCTTGAATTGAATACATTATGGAGATCAAAAGGTTATTTTTTAATCTAAAAATATTAGAGTCTGTATATTAGCTTGGATGTTTCACATAAACAGTCTTCCTTGTACATTAATAGACATATTTAGATATGTACTGTATATATATATATATATATATATATATATATATATATATATGTCTCTCAATGTTAAAATCCTTTGCCTGCCTTTCTTTTTCTAAAACCTGAGACCTCATATCTTTGAGCCCTTTTTGACTTTTTTGCACATTTTTAAAAAAAATAATTTTATCAGACAGTGTTATTATAAGTGTAACTATATTTTGTAATGTATTTTATATGTTTTGTGGCACTTTTTTGTTTTGTGAAACAGTTAACCAGAGCACTGAGGACACGCAGTAAAATTCAATTGCGTTCAAGTGATCGCGTTTACTTTCAACTTGTAAAACCAAAGCTACATCCAACATGCACAAACTCATTTTTGCTCGTGTGTAACAGCGCTACTCGTAATCTGGCCATTTGTCTATTAATATTTGAATGGTTTTTAAAAAAATGGAGCAAAAAAAAATAAGTACTATTTAGATACCATTGAACATAAAACAGGTTAGATGGATTTATTGGAATATCAATGTTTTATTTGTCAATTTCAATGTAAAAGTTATAATTACTGACATATTGACATTTCAATTAAATCCTGTGAATGTATCTTTTTTTTTTTTTTGTAGAACTCCTAGCAAAGTACAAATAATATTAAAGTTTGTCTCTTCCTCTCTGCATCACCAACCACAGTACCATCTGCTTAACAGACAAATTAACATTTATTATGACAGGTGTAGAGCACCAAAATAAATGATAAATGATACTTGCATGCAACTGAATAAAAAGAACAAGGGTTTCAAGATACAAAGATCTATAATGCATTTCAACATTGAGATAAATATATTTTATTCTGCAAAATGTATGATCACTTACAGTGTAGATGTCTCTGCCCCCAATTTATCAAACTATCAACCATATTTTTAGGTATAGTCTTACATCTAAGTTCACACAAAAATTAAATTTTTAAAATGTCATCCCCATAGAAAACTACCCCCTATTTGGGTAACTGTATAGATTTGTGTGCGTCATTCAGGAACAATACATTTAAGCATTTTAATGTGAATTTGACTTTATTGATATGTCTATATTTTATAAACAAAAGTTATTGTAACACAAACCACATCCCCAATATCTTTATTTTCTGTACATTTTGGTGACTCCACTGAATCGCCCAAGCAGTTCAGAAGAGAGTCTTGCAGTGAAGAACTGTAACTTATCACGTTTAGTGAAATTAGATATTTTAGGTGTGTATATTTAATAATGTCTAAATATTAATAACACTTTCTTTTGTAAATGAAACAAAAATAACATGGTTATAAAAAATAATAATATTTATGTTAATTAAAATGTACACATTAAAGTTAAAGTATATTCTAAATTAGACATTCAAAGTCCAAAAAGTTTATATATAATCAAGACATCACTCTGGTTAATTTATATTTTATGTACTTCATTTTGAAAACATGCAATAAATTCGTATTAGTCCTTACAAAAAAAAAAGAACAACATATTAGCTTTACTTTTTTTATTCCACCAAAATCATTACCTTGCAGAAATGTCTCCATATTGTACACATGTTTAATGAATATAAGGTTTCAACATTTGTTTGGAAGTTTTGCAATGGGTAAAAAACAACATACATTTGAAAATAAAAGTGTATATTTGTCTCTCTTTCACTGCACTAAATGTGCATACTTACATAAATATCCTTTTGCTATCATAACCTATGAGGAGTATACTATTTGAGGCATTGTACACCATTTTATGATTTCTAGCTATTTAACTATTAATGTATTAAGTTAAATGACTATAAAGATAAAAATCACTAAAATAATAATTAAACTAATACAATTAAATATTTATTATTATATTAAAATGAAATAACTAAAATAATTTGTACCCAATATCTGAAAAACAACTTTAATAATATAAAAATAACCTTTATGATAATAAATTATTACATAAATGTTACCAATATATATATATATATATATATATATATATATATATATATATATATATATATATATATATATAAATATATAAATAACGACAATACATTTTTAGTAATTCAATAAAAAATATGTACTTTTATAAATAGTACTTCAACCAATTCCAGTTTTGTGATCCTAAGAAATGAGTGCAATTTTGAGTGTTAAGTGCTGAAAATGATATATAATGATGATCAAGTGTAAAGGATTAAAAAATTATTTTCCTTTACCTTGGTGGTATTTGGGGCATACAGTTTCTCAGCATCAAGAGATGTCTTTTATGTGATACATTTTGTAGAATGTATAAAGTCTCAGGAATTAAAAGTATTTGTATTCAGTTACCACTTCATTTCAGGAGATGGAAGAAGCAAATAGAACAGGCTTAATTGTCTGTTATAATCTTAATATGCAAATGTATCTTACATAATAATGGAAATAATTATTATTTGTTATATAAGAGGACATTTATAAAGCTGTGAGATGCAGCTTTATGCAGTTTCAGTGCACACTTATATAAGCGAGCTTGCAACTGACAGTTAGGAAGCAGAGGTCACCAGAATGCTGGTTCTCAACCTATTAGCAGCCTCCTAGTTTGTGGTTTACAATCACTGTGGACCGCTATTAGCTATCTGCTAGCAAGGAGCACCATTGCATAAGAAGCGTCTTGTGCAATGATAAATGTGTTCAGCATATTGCTGCCCACTGGCTGCGATACTGGGCCCACAGGTTCACTGGAGAAAGCCTTGTACACTCAGTGCTTGTTAAATCTCAGCCATAGGGGCATATCTATCAAGTTCCGTATGGAGCTTGAAGCCCCGTGTTTCTGGCGAGCCTTCACGCTCGCCAGAAACACCAGTTATGAAGCAGCGGTCTATAGACCGCTGCTCCATAACCTGTCAGCCTGCTCTGTGGAGGCGCACAGACATTGGCGCATTTCTACCCGATCGAATATGATCATGTTGATTTATACCCCCCAATTGGCCGCGAATATGCAGGGGACGGCGTGGCACCAGCAGTTCACAAGAGCTGCTGGTGCAATGCTGAATGTGGAGAGCGTATTGCTCTCTACATTCAGCGAGGTCTGTCGGACATGATCCGCAATGTCGGATCATGTCCGACAGGCCTTTCATAAATAGGCGCCATAGTCTGCATCACACCTTAATTTTAATGCTCCCTTTAGGCTTGCAGTAACCACAGTAGAATGAGTGAAATGTAATCTTCATATATTTATTTTTTAATACAAAAAACTAAACCCCACTGATTATGGCCCAGATACTCCCAGCAAACAAATACTACTGTTTGATAAAATAGTTTGTACTAAACATGTGCACAGGCAAAAAAATTATTTCTTCCAAAAGATTCTGTATATTTTTTTCGGTGGATAAATCAGGTCATCAGAAATTTGGACAGGGCCTTGTCTGAATATTTGGACACAAAATGTGTTCACTAAATTAATTTAATTGCATTAACAACAATGGGAAGCCCACAAAACATTCATTGTAGCAGCAAAATTACACTGGTATGAAATGTCAGCAATTGAAAGAGGCATTGCTAACTGTGATACTATAATGTAGCTAGAAAAAAATATTCAAAGAGACTTCAAAGAATAAATTAAGAGCATTTGATAATGACATTAATATTAAATTATCATTTACTACCTTTTCACTTCAAGCAAGTATGTTATTTAGTTCAGTGGATGTCAGGATTAACAAAACACTTTCTAATCTGTACTAGAACCATAAAAGGCTCCAAAGTTCCTTTTTATGCCACCCACACTAAACTATCTTAGCTTCCCCCATCAAATACTATTACAGGGGAAATATGTGGGAAGATACAGACTAATAGAAAAAAATAGAAACAAAAAACAACTTAGCAAAAAAAAAAATTCAAACTAAAAATATACCACTGTTATAATGTGGTTTAGATATTAGACAATGGCAAAACTTAAAAAAAGGTTGTGGTGTGTTATAAAACAAAAAAAGAATTAACAAACAAAAGTACTCAATAAAAACAGATGTTAAATAAAAAGAAGAAAATAACAGAACCTATAACTTTGCCTGAACATAGTCTCTTTCCAAGGGAGATTGGAGAGAAAACGGTAACAACTAAGTGCTATTGCCCATAGCATTTCATGGGAAGTGACAGTTACATAGCCAAATTCAATATTAAATGGATTTTTGTCTCAGACCAGGTTTCTGGCAAGTACCCTTTCAGAGAAGGGCAAAGAATGTAGCCACACCTTTTAAGGCAGATGATAAACTAGCTATCCAGCCCTGGCTGAAATTATAGGGCACATTATAATTGTATTTAGGTATTTACTGTAACCATACATGTGTGATCAATCATAACATGGAATCATGGGAATTATTTGGATACCAGACATGACATAGCTTTCATAACATGAAAATGATTAAACATATCTTGAGATATTATAGTGTGTCTGTATCTAGTACAATGTTAGTGATGTTTAGTTGGTAATAATTGTTGTACATCAGCTACCTGACAGGTTTACAACAAGGGTCTGAAAGTCTTGCAATGAACTCAGTCCAAGAAAGAAAATAAATTGCCTCTGATCCATAAAAGTTACTGAAGCCGTCATGGCCGTTTCTATGTATTATATACACAAGCAACACTGCACAGGGGTGGTACAAAGCAAACTGTCCCAAGATATGAAGTATATCTTTACATAAAGCTTATTTGTATACGGCACTTTTTTTTCATGTGTGTACTTGTATTTCATTTATAGTGAAGGGGTGAAAAGTGCTAAATCCTAATCCCCCCACTCCATCCCACACAGTTCAAACTCTACCTGTTGGTCACTGAGTAGACTGCAGTACAGATTGCACACATTGGGGGGGGGGGGGTGTTAGAGGGCTGCTACTACCCTAGATGCATATGCTGAGAATATAGAAACAAAATGCAGCTAGTTTTCTTTAAAGTTAAGGGAGAGGGAGAGGGAGATGTATCAATATAACCCCCCTCTGTGCCCTCCCCTACACTCAGTAAAAATGTTATTTCTGCAGTGAGTGAGGTAGAGTGACACTTAAATTTATTTAGTTTAAAAGGTCTAATCTGCTGTGAGTATGTGCAGTGCCAGGAGTCTAGTCTGCAGTGGGTATATGACTTACAGAGTGACAGATCTAGGGGTCATATCTACTGTGGGCATGGGACTAACAGAGGTTTGATTGGCTGTGGGTATTTAGCTTATAGAGAGGTCATAGAGTACTATGGGTCTGAACTTATGCGGCTAAAACAGGAAACACAATGCAAGGGGTTTTGTATAAGGTGGGTATGTGGCTGACAGATGATATTCAGTGACAAGGCTATGATCCACTGTGGGCATAAGGCTAACAGAGGAAAAGCATTGTCAATAATCTGATATACTGTGGGTATGTGACTGACAGAGGAAATGCAGTGTCAGGGATATTACCTGCTTCTGGTATGTGGTTGACAGATGAGATGCAGTGCCTTGAGTCTTATTTACTTTGGTTATGTGACTGACCTAGGGTCCACTGTGCTAGAGGTCTCATCTGCTATGGGTATTTGGCTGAATAGAAGACACAGTTATAGGGGTCTGATCTGCTTTGGGTATGTGGCTGACAGAGGGGCCACAGTGCTAGGGGTCTGATCTGCTGTGGGTATGTTGCTATCAGAGGGGTCACGGTGCAAGGAGTCTGATCTCCTGTGGGTATGTTGCAGAGAGAGGGCTTGAAGATTTTCCTATGGGTGCCAGCTCACTGCCTGCCTTGGTCAAATCCCAAGGAATGTTTCTATGCCAGCATGTCTTTGAAGGTATCACTGTTAATGATGAGCATATATTATGGTTTATTACAATGCTTCAGTTGGATTTAGATTCTAGTCAATATAGAGTTGAGGGTGTCATTTTATTTTTGGGCCCAGGCAGCACAATGTCTTGTGCATCACAGATACTATTTACTTCAGGATATTATCGTGACAATAGTAATTAAATGTTTGCTTATTTTAAAACATCCTCTTTTATGAGAAACAAAGGTAGCTACATCCTCCCTTTTAAATGGTTTAAATGCTTTCAAAACAACATTTGCATTGATTTTTAGTCTATGAACATATTCATTGAGAAGGTTACTTTTAACTATATATAGTCAGTTAGGTACAGGCATAAAATGGGCTCCTACACTGATCAAACAATTACTTTATTTTCTTAAAGGTAAACTTCTGAATTCAGCAATATGAACTATAGCCTTGCTAGAGAAACACAAAACAAAACTAACTTCAGAGCTACGGGCAAAAAAATATATTTTTATGACTCTCTTCCTCACCTTGGTTGAAACTTGACCTTTTACTTAAGTAGGCTTCAGAGTACACAAGTGCCATGTGACAGCAGTGAAACTAGCAATGTTATACCAGCAACCTGTAAAGGAAAGCTGCAACAGACAGTGCTGAGTGACAGAACGGAGAACCCTGAGCACACTTGCTAATATGCACACACAATGTTTGGATCTCTCCTATAGTAAAAAAACACTGCATATTAAAGGGTTAAACAGGCAGCAGTAGCTACAAAAAAAAGAACACTTCTACTTAATATTATCTTCATTTTGAATACAATTGTATTTTGGTAATACTAGTTCATATTTGCTTAGATAAATGCATATTTAATTTTCTGCTTGTAGATGCTGTGAATTGAGTCCTATTATTTGCTTTGAGAAACAAATATTTTTATCTAAGAGAAAAAAATGAGCAGTAGATGAATTTTAGTACATTTATCCTATTGTGATGAGTTTAAACTTGATTCAAGCATCTGAAAAGTCAAATAAGCTTGTCAAAAATTGCATATGACACCAGTCATCCAATAAACTAATGTCATTATTGCTGTAGACAAGGAAGCCAAGTTCACAATCAATGTAGACTTGTGCATTATTGACATTTGCATCTGTTCTTACAAGTAACCCTACAATGCAAGATGAATATGAAAATAAGAATGAAATGAAAAAGTTGCTGAAGCTACTAAGCAGTGGCCGTGTTGTGTTGTAATTAAAAGGCAACATACAATAAATTGCCAATATCTTTAAATGTGAAAGTTCTGACACCTCTCACTTATATAAATGTAGCATAACTATGCATATATTCCCTTTTTAGTACATAATGTACAGTTCTGAAACCAAAGTTCAATGTATTTTCTTTAGTTTATACATAATCTGTATTTGGGAAAAACTAATTTTTGGAACAACCTTCCATCTGATTATGCACTCCTGCTATCACTGAACACATCCCATCTGCCACAGAATAGAGAACTACATTATTTATTTGGTTATTTAACCAGTAAAGGAGCTCCTATGTGAAATCATTAACACATATGAGATAGGATCCTTCATTTATGTAATTGTAATGCATTAAAAAATGCTTATTTGATTTATGCTACTAACTTGATAAGATGTTATAGTATATTTAAATGAATTATGGTTATTTTGATTAAAAGTTCCCATTTAAGTATTTCCATTCTTAATCTGGTCAGTATCTCAGTCGTGATAAACTCAACAGAGCTCAGGCAGTGAAATACATTTATTTGGGCCTGTTAGGTAATTGAGGTAATATCTTAGAAGATAACAGTAGAATTGTAAAATATGCGTACTAGTTGATACATTCAAAAACACAAAAATTCTTTGACTTCTAGGACCTGATGATCTCTCTGGCAAGATTATCTAAGACGTCTCCTTAGTAAGTGAGATCCCTCAAACAATTTTATAAAGGCAAATTTTAGCTTGGGAGCTATTTATCTTGCTATGCAGATTTCTGGATGTGTAGGAGAGACACATGTATTACAATATACTGCTTTTTTTTTTTAAAAAAAGCATTATTTTTCTCCACGCTGGCAAGTTTTTGATAATTGGGTCCCTAGTCATAAAGAAGACATAAACTATTTATATAATACTGAACTAATATGTAAAATCTTCTATTTTATTGTACATCCAGCACCTTAGGAAAACATTGAAAATTGTATAATTAAAAGAGCAAATATTATTTCCTGTTAGGTAGGCTATGTTCATGTTGGGTGTTTTTATGTTTAATGGCATTTTTTACATTTTTTAATTAAATTAAAAATGTTCTATCAAGCATATCAAAGCACAGCCATTAAACAAATTACTTTTTTTTTTTAAATGAAAAAAAAAAAAAAACAGTTAAAGGGAAAGACAATTGTTAAACATGTTTAAGTTTTTTGTACATGAAAAATAGTAGAGATTTGCATGAGTGAAAAATGTGTTTTATTTGAAAGATTTGTTTCAGATTTTTCCCAATGTTTAGTTAAATTTTATTCATGTGGGCATTTCTTTTAGTTAAATATTGGATTCAGATTTGTTACCGTTATTTCCAATGGAAGCAAAAAATATATACAACTAATTGTAACAGAAATCTTATATTATACAATTTGAACAAATAAAATAACCTATCTTTCAATGCTAACAGAACCTATAATTCACATTTTGATTTTGAGTCAATTAAGAGATCACAGAGTTACAATAGTCAAGCAACTGCATGTTCTAATAACTAGTCAAAATGATCAAAAATGCTTGACCTTCCCCTAGTTTTCCACCTCACTATGGGCTCTACATTATTAACCCCTAAGCCTCCACAATCCTTATCACAAAGTAAAAAATGCTATACTAACAATAAAATAAACTATAGCAATAGCCCATTAGAATGGACATTTCTCTAAAATAATCATAAAAAAATACTACACCATACTATTATAGAAGTAACCCCCCACCCCAACAAAAATAGGTAATCTAAAAAACCTACTCTAAAAAGTGCCCTCAAAAGGTCATTTGGTTGGACATTGCCCTTTGAAGTTAATTTAGCTCTTTTGCTGCCAAAAACCCCCCCACAAAAACAAAAAAAAACCCTATTCTAATAAATAAAACCCAACCATAAAATGCCTATCACTAAATTCCAAAGATGGTATTCACTAAACTTGAATCCGGCTCCTACATGATTGCGAATGGTGAGCTCCTCTTCTATCTTGCAGCAGTTGTCCATCTTCATACCAGCAATGGTGGTCCATCTTCATCTTGGTCTTCTATTTTCCTCCATCTTCATTCATCTTCTTTTCTTCTTATGTTCAGATTTTTCATCCCTGACATCCTTTTCTTGCGTTCACCCACACAAACTGAAATTTAAATGAGAGGTATCCCCTTTTTATATTGTTACATGGGTACCGTTGTATTCCTATTGGCTAATTTTAATTTTCAAATTCAAATCCGTCAACAGAATGAAAGCCTTTCCTATTGGCTGATTTTCAATAGAAATAATTTGGGCTAAATAATAGGTGGCAAACTAACTGTTGTGCTAGAGCGATATCGACATATTATGCACAACGGAAATAGCGCTCGCATTACAAGCTGAAAGTAAACACGATCACAAGAGTGCAATCATATTTTATGCTAGTTGGGTAACGTTGTGTAAAGGGTAGTGTGTTAAAACATTGAAAATTACAGTTCCACTCATAAATACTGCAAACAAACTTCAGGGCAGCGCTCCAAGACTCACCATCCGTGTGGTTGTAGAGAAATATTGCAGTGATCTTCACACTGTCAGAACACCCCACAGCTGATGTCAGCAGTGTAATGAACACTGCAAAATAATGTAGCTGGTGCCAAAAAAGCGAAGCGATCAATTAAAACTTCTCAAAGAATAAGTTCAGCAAACCAAACGCACTCAGCTACATAAAGGCAGCACAACAGGTAAAGGTGATGAAAGACTTCATTCATTCACAAATGAACAAGGAAATAGTACACAGTATTGAAAGCATGCAGCACGCAACATGGTCAAAGGTGTTATTCCTATAGACATATAGATATAGATATCTATTTTGCTTTGACATTATCAAATATATATTGAAATATATATCTACTTATAAAAGTAAACAAAATTCTATGTGAAGAACGTAGGAATGTAACATATGCGTAACGCGCTTCAGATTCCACGCTTTATGTCTGATGCATTGTCAGGTTAGTGCACATGAAGAAGTCAATTTATTAATGTGTGAGCGGACATGATACGATGTAGCGTATCATGTCCACCGCACATTGATAAATGCTGCATACGCTGTCGGCATTTATTATTGCACAAGCAGATTTGCGGCTGCCTGCTAGCAGGGGGTGTCAATCAGCCCGACCGTATAGGATTGGGCAGATTGATGTCTGCAGCCTCAGAGCAGGCCGACAAGTTATGGAGCACCAGTCTTGAGACTGCTGCTTCATAACTGCTGTTTCTGATAAGCCTGAAGGATACAGGGGCATCTAAATGTATCTAAATGTTTAATATAAAATATTAAAAAAATATTAAGAATTATAAAAATTATTATAGATACATATCTATCTATCTATCTATCTATCTATCTATCTATCTATTATATATATATATATATATATATATATATATTTATAATATATCCAATAATTTTTTATTTTTTTCAGTATGAACTTTTTTATGTTTTTTTTATGTCTTTCCATTGCACACCTATACTCAGCTTCCACTAAATATATTAAAAAACAATTTCAATGTGTAAAACAATTTCAGAAACCAACTTCACAGATAACAGAGATATGATAATTAAATTAAATTGATTAAATTGTTTGTAACAAATGCAACTTATGGATAGATGCAACTCTTTAATAAAAATACAGTAATGCATTTAGGATATATTTTAGGTTTATTATTTACTTATAGTGATGTTCCGAATAGTTCCCTGGCGAACATAGCTTGTTCATGTTTGCCGCGGTGGGCGAACATATGCGATGTTCGGTCCGCCCCCTATTCGTCATTATTCAGTAAACTTTGACCCTGTACCTCACAGTCAGCAGACACATTCCAGCCAATCAGCAGCAGACCCTCCCACCTCCTGGACAGCATCCATTTTTAGATTCATTCGGAAGCTGCATTCTTAGTGAGAGGAGGGACAGTGTAGCTGCTGCTGATTTAATGGGGAAATTGATAGCTAGGCTAGTGTATTCAGTGTATTCAGTGTCCATTACAGTCCTGAAGGGCTATAACATCAGTCTGCTTTTTTTTCCCTGTGTAATCTAATTGCAGTTGCCTGCCTGCCAGCGTGTGTGTCAGGCTCACAGCGTATACTGTGCCCACTTGCCCAGTGCCACCACTCATATCTGTTGTAACAGTAGTGTACATTTAAAAAAAAAAAAAACACTTTTTTGACTGTGAAATAATAGCAGTCAGTTTCCTTCACACGTGTGCATTTCAGTGCCTGCCAGGGCACAGTGTCACACCAGTGCAACTCATATCTGGTGTAACAGTAGTGTACATTTAAAAAAAAAAAAACACTTTTTTGACTGTGAAATAATAGCAGTCAGTTTCCTTCACACATGTGCGTTTCAGGGCCTGCCAGGGCACAGTGTCACTCCAGTGCACTCATATCTGGTGTAACAGTAGTGTACATTAACCCCTTAACGACGCGTGTTGTACAGGGTACGTCGCACACAACCTAGTCTTAAAAGACCAGCGACATACCCTGTACGACATTAGGGGTTTAAAGCGGCTGGAAGCGATCCTGCTCGCTTCCAGCCACTTTCTGGTTATTGCAGTGATGCCTCGATATCGAGGCATCCTGCAATAACACCCCTGGGCCAATCCGATGCAGAGAAAGCCACTCTGTGGCCCTCTCTGCACCGGACATCGATGGCCGGTATCGTTGGTGGGTGGGATCCTGTGTGGGAAGCAGGTGGCGGACATCGGTGATGTGGAGGGGGGCAGGATCATGGGCAGGGATGTCCGGGGGCGCGCACGAACACACGCACATGCACGGGAGGGCGGGGGGGGTGCGCGTGCACGGGGAGGGAGCGGGTGGGAACCTCTACACTACAGAAAAAGTTGATGTAAAATTTTTTAAAAAAAGGAATACAAATTAAAAAAAAAAAGATCAGGCAGGTGCTGGGGTTTGGTCTGTGGGGGGGGGAAGATACGCTACAGAAAAGAAAAAAAAAAAACAGAAAAAACTACTTTTGCTTACTTTTTGCAAACTGGGTACTGGCAGACAGCTGCCAGTACCCAAGATGGCTGCCAATAAGGCAGATGAGGAGGGTTAGAGAGCTGTTTTGGGGGGGATCAGGGAGGTTGGGGGCTAAGGGGGGATGCTACACCACAGCATATGTAAATATGCTAAAAAAAATAAAAAACCTTTCTGCCAGTACTTAGGGGTGGGGGAGGGAAGGGAGCTGTTTGAGAGGGATCCGGGGGTCTGATGTGTCAGGTGGGAGGCTGATCTCTACACTAAAGCTAAAATTAACTTTGCAAGCTCCCTACAAACTACCTAATTAACCCCTTCACTGCTAGCCATAATACACGTGTGATGCGCAGCAGCATTTAGCGGCCTTCTAATTACCAGAAAGCAACACCAAAGTCATATATGTCTGCTATTTCTGGAGAAAGGGGATCCAAGAGAAGCATTTACAACCATTTGTGCCATAATTGCACAAGCTGTTTGTAAATAATTTCAGTGAGCAACCTAAAATTACGAAAAAATTTAAGTTTTTTTAAATTTGATCGCATTTGGCGGTGAAATGGTGGCATGAAATATACCAAAATGGGCCTAGATCAATACTTTGGGTTGTCTACTACACTACACTTAAGCTAAAATTAACTCTAAAAGCTCCCTACATGCTCCCTAATTAACCCCTTCACTGCTGGGCATAAAACACGTGTGGTGCGCAGTGGCATTTAGCAGCCTTCTAATTACCAAAAAGCAACGCCAAAGCCATATAAGTCTGCTATTTCTGAACAAAGGGGATCCCAGAGAAGCATTTACAACCATTTATGCCATAATTGCATAAGTTGTTTGTAAATAATTTCTGTGAGAAACCTAAAGTTTGTGAAAAAGTGAACAAATCTTTTTATTTGATCGCATTTGGCGGTGAAATGGTGGCATGAAATATACCAAAATGGGCCTAGATCAATACTTTGGGATGTCTTCTAAAAAAATATATACATGCCAAGGGATATTCAGGTATTCCTGACAGATATCAGGGTTCCAATGTAAATAGCCCTCATTTTGAAAAAAAGCGGTTTTGAAATAGCAAAATGCTTCTTGTATTTATTTCCCTATAACTTGCAAAAAAAGCAAAGAACATGTTAACATTGTGTATTTCTAAACTCAGGACAAAATTTAGAAATTATTTAGCATGGTTGTTTTTTGGTGGATGTAGATGTGTAACAGATTTTGGTGGTCAAAGTTAGAAAAAGTGTTTTTTTTTCATTTTTTTCCTCATATTTTATAATATTTTTAATAATAAATTATAAGATATGATGAAAATAATGGTATCTTTAGAAAGTCCATTTAGTGTCGAGAAAAACGGTATATAATATGTGTTAGTACAGTAAATGAGTAAGAGGAAAATTACAGCTAAACACAAACACCGCAGAAATGTAAAAATAGCCCTGGTCCTTAAGGGAAAAAAATTGAAAAATGGCCTTGGTCCTTAAGGGGTTAAAAAAAACTAGAAATTTGACTGTGAAATAATAACAGTCAGTTTCCTTCACACGTGTGCATTTCAGGGCCTGCCAGGGCACAGTGTCACCCCAGTGCAACTCATATCTGGTGTAACAGTAGTGTACATTTAAAAAAAAATACAATTTTGACTGTAATAGATTGAATAGCAGTTAGTTGTCTGCAAGCGTGTTTGTCAGGCCTACAGCGTCTACTTTGCCAACTTCTGCCAGTGCACAGTGCCACTCATATCTGTTGTCACAGTAGCTTGCACGCATAGTACCACTAATCGAAAAAAAAATGACAGGCAGAGACAGGCCACCCCACTTGCGTGACTTATCCGCCACCAACTAGGGTTCAAGCCGCAATGTTTTAGGGCACTTTCTGCCTGGGAAACAAACATCAATTTTTCTGGCCGCTGCTACAGCAGCGGCTGCAACAATACCTAATTTTTCAGGCATGTGTACATGCCTAATTTTTCTGTCCATTGGTGCAGCACTGTGGCTTCAAAAACCAAACCAAAAAAAAAAAGGCACATAACAGGGATTAAACTGATAGGAATAGTACTACTTAACACACCACTCCTATCTGGTGGCACATTAGATTGCACGCGCAGTGCCCCAAATTTGAAGTAGGAGGACCGACCAAGCATCTTTTTCCATCTCCCGGTTCCTAAAATCAATGCCATATGCACATCCCCTGATAGGGGACGTAACAGGGATTAAACTGATAAGAATAGTACTACTTAACACACAACTCCTATCTGGTGGCACATTAGATTGCACGCGCAATGCCCCAAATTTGAAGTAGGAGGTCCGACCAAGCATCTTTTTCCATCTCCCGGTTCCTAAAATCGATGCCATATACACGTCCCCTGATAGGGGACGTAAAAGGGATTAAACTGATAGGAATAGTACTACTTTACACACCTTATAATAACGCAGAGAGAGGCAACGCAGAGAGAGGAGTCTGAAGAAGAGGAGTCAGAGGAGGAAGATGGCTTTGAGGAGGTGGAAGACCAAACACAGCAGGGGTCCCAGGGGGCTTGTTGTCACCTTTCGGGGACCCTTGGTGTTATACGTGGCTGGGTGGAGGAAGAGACCTTCAATGACATCAGTGAGGACAAGGAACGGGACATGGCTAGCTTGGTATCCAACCTTGTGCAAATGGGGAGTTTGCGCTTGTGTAAATGGACTGTTTGAAGTTGTTTGCGGTGCGTTAAACGGGGAGTTTGGTCTGTCACTGTGAAGCGGGCGTAACCCTTACACTACCTGATCGATACATCATACCTGATGTTTTAAAGCACATTATTCCAAACAATTTAGGAATGTTAGGTGATGTATGCCCTTTATGGATTAAAACCAGACTCTGCATCAACTATGTAATTTTCCATGGGAGTTTTGCCATGGATCCCCCTCCGGCATGCCACAGTCCAGGTGTTAGTCCCCTTGAAACAACTTTTCCATCACTATTGTGGCCAGAAAGAGTCCCTGTGGGATTTAAAATTCGCCTGCCTATTGAAGTCTATGGCAGTTCGCCCGGTTCGCCCGTTAGCAAACATTTGCGGAAGTTCGCGTTCGCTGTTCGCCAACGGAAAATTTTATGTTCGCAACATCACCACTTCCTCCTCGGTTATAGACCCTAAATCAGGACTCACCAGGCATCTTAATCCTTCTTCATAGAGCCTTGGTGCACTGTGCAATAAAGGTAATTATTTTAACCCAAACGTTAGTTTAAAGGAAACAAAAGAATACTGATGAATTTCATAAGTATTTATTTGTTTTCTCTAAATTTCGTTGTACATTTGTTTGGTTATTTCAGTAGTAAAAATGACATGAATTGTCATTTGTTACTAAATAAATGCACATGTCTACTGAACTCTATAAAGTGAATATACAATCACTGACTTGATTAAAGCTCTGAAATATAATAAGTAATTTGTTTTGTATTTTCAATCCAACTTCTACAATCTGTTTCCATATTGTTTTAGTGTAGATACAAGTATAATATATACCATTAATCAACTAAGCACACACAGTATGTCTCCAGTTCTAGAATGGATTATATGCATAACAAGTATGTATATATTGAAATAATACTACAGAATATATTTTAAAATAAATCTTTATTTTAGTTATGACTGTAACACGTTTTACTGTTTTCTTAGAATTTTAAGCCTTTATTTGATTAGTAAATGTAAACCTTTAAGAATTGCATCTGCTCATTATTTGTAAAAAAAAAATTCCCAGTTAAAAAGATTTTTTTGTATTAAATACAGTAATTTTATTTCAGTGTTTAGCGTCCCTTAAAGTTTGCCTCATGTGGAGCATGATTCTGTTTTTAATGGACCTTTCCAAAGAGACATCAATTACATTTTTTTTCATGACTTAGAAAGAGAATGCAACTAATTAAAAAAGGACATACTTCTGTAGGCTCAGGGGGGTCCACATGTCTTGAACGCAAATTGTTTGGATCTCTCACATTAAGTTCAAAGTCTTCATTATTAAACAGTTCTTCCTGGTACACAGTTTAGTATACCAAACAGTGACTAAATCCTCAGTATTTTTTTCATAGAAACTACCTAGATTTTATCAAAGGATATCAATAGGATAATAGAAGTATTTGTTTGTATTTGTACACTCTATAAAAATAATGATAGCTTAATTTCCACTACCATCCTCCTTTAGGAGAAGAGTTAAATTTTAAAATAAAACAGTGATATCTCTATCTATCTATCATCTATCTATCTATATTATCAAACCCTTCCATTTATTAAAAATCGTCTATATCTTGTAAAATATAATAGGTAACAACTTTGGTGCATTTAAGCTGTTGGGCTTCTCATATTGCCAAAATATAGATAAGATAAACTTCTCGATTCTTTTTTCATATCTGAAATTTGTCATTGAATCCTAAAGCACACTAACATCATTTACAGTGTCAGCTTCATCTAAAGAAAAACACCAATTTACTTTTCTACTTACAAAATGTGCTGTATTGATTACAAAATATTTTTTTTAAGTGAAATTTGCTATTTACCTATTTTTCCATACATATTGAAAATATAAAATAAAAATGTATAATTATTAACTACATTTGTATTTAATAAATTGATACATTCTTCTTCTTTTTTCTGTAGAGTGGGTTCCAATGTTCAGTTTTCCTGTGATGACAGTTATGTACTACAAGGTTCAAAGAGTATAACTTGTCAAAGAGTAACGGACACATTGGCTGCCTGGAGTGATCATAGGCCAATCTGCCGAGGTAAGCATAAGGAAACAAAGATTCAGATAATGTTAAATTGATGAACAAAGTTCAGTGAACAGTGTATGTCTGTTGGTGACTTAAACAGCAGTCCAAATTATCATTAGCCCAGAAACACACTCAATTGCAGGGGGTGATATACAGTCAATAGCCAGCAGTGGTTAAGTAAGGTTGAGTTACTGTAATGTCCTTTTGCTGTACCTCTGTGGTATACATGTAACTCACGAAAACATTGCCTGGCTGCCTCTGTCTAACCACCAGTCTCCTCTGTTAATAGTGTGTCAGAAGATGCCCAATTTATTAGTAATCATTCTAATATGGGGTCTAGTAAAGTTGACTCTCAGGTTTTTCAAGAGGCCGGGATACAGTTTCAAGGAGGGGGAGGCCAGCATCAAGGAAATATGGAGTATGCAATGAGAGAACAGGTACAACCGAGATATACTCTGAGAGCCAAAAATGAAAACCAATCTTAAAAAAAACAGAAGTACCAATAAATATGGTAATTAACATCTCTTTATATGTGCTCACGGAGGTTGAGGAGAGGGTCCTGAACTATGGTCTTGGGTTTGTTCCATCCAAATCGTTTGATCTTTTTCAAACTATTTTGGATGTCAATAAGCTAGTAAGAGATATAACTTTAAAAAGATACTTCTCTAGTAACAATATGACTGAACAAATCCCTAGAGATTTAGTTCAATTGGGACCCTCTGTCTCAAGCACTTTGACTTTTGCAGATACTTGTACACTGGTGACCCTGGAGAGCTTGCAGAATGAGGGTCAATCAATTAATGACCCCCATGAGCAAACTCTGAATCCTGTACTGTTAACTAAGTCCACCTTTTTTCCCTACAGGCTAGGGGTAAGGCATTGGAAGTGTTTCATCAGAGGCTTGTGGAAGATCTAACTGATTTATCTCATTATCTGTCTGTACAAGGAGGTTCATATAATTTATCATTAAAAGAGAAAGAAGCATTGACCAAACTACGAGACAATGATCAAATCGTAATTAAAAACTCGGACAAGGGTGGAAGTGTGGTGGTGATGGATAGGGTATACTACATCAATGAGGCTTTTTGACAATTGAGTGATGTGGATACCTATGTGAAATTGTCACAGAATCCTACAAAAAGATTCTCACATGAGCTAAGACATCTACTGGATGAGGCAATGGATGATGGGTTGATTGATGTTCAGTCTGCTGGTGAGATGATTGTTACTAACCCTGTTATACCCATTTTCCACCATCTCCCCAAAGTTCACAAAAGCATAAATTAAGTCAAGGGGAGACCAATAGTCGCAGGTATTGGCTCCCTTTTGGAACCTTTGTCGAAGTGGGTCGATTCCTTTCTTCAACCTCTTGTACATAAATTACCTAGTTATGTCAGGGATACCACTCATTTTCTACAAGTAATGAAGAATATCAAGTGGAGAGATGAGTACAGTTGGCTTACCATTGACGTGGTTTCCCTGTACTCATCCATACCTCACCAACACGGTCTAACAGCTGTTAGATATTTTTTGGATTTATACACGGACTTATGAGATGAAAACACTTCTAATCACATTGATCAGGTTCCTGCTGGAACATAACTTCTTCATGTTTCAGGGACGCTACTACCTCCAGAGACATGGCACATTGATGGGAGCAAAATTTGCCCCATCATATGCCAACCTGTTTATGGGTTGGTGGGAGAGGGGCCACGTCTATGGAGGTACTGGCATTCATGTGAACCATATAATTAAATACATCAGATACATTGATGACCTCTTAATTGTTTGGTCTTCTGGTCAAGACCAAGCTAGAATTCTTTTTTAACAGCTTGAATTGGAACAATGTAGGAATACATTTTGCCTATGAGTGGCAGAAGGATGAAATCAATTATTTGGATGTGTCCTTAAGAGGATCAACTCTACTAGGCAAAGTGGTTTCCACTATCTTTAGGAAACCGATTGCAGGAAACAGCCTACTACATGTTCGTAGCAGTCATCCTGGCCTTGTATTTAGAGGCACAGCCAAAGGACAATTTATGTGGCTAAAAAGGAACTGTAGTCTGGAAGAATCTTTCCAACAAGAGAGTCGGAGCTTAAGCCAAAGATTGAAAGGAAGAGGCTATCCTAAAAGGGTGGTAGACAGGGCTTATAAGGAAGTCAAACATACGAGTCGTGACACCATGCTAATGGGCAAGTCAAAAATATTGAACAAGAAAGATACTGAGCATTCTAAACCTAGGTTTGTTACCAACTTCTCAGACCAATATGAACAGATCTGTAAGATCTTAAAATGGAATTTACCCATTTTAATGGGAGATAAAAGTTGAGGAATCAAGTAGTAAAAGGATGCTCCTTTTCAGCAAAGCGTAATGTAACGCTAGGGAGTCTTCTTTCTCCTAGTCTCCTCAAATGCAAAACTTCTGGCAGTTCCTGGCTTTATTGCTCAGGAACCTACAGATGTGGGAGAAATACCTGTACATCATGTGATTGTATACAGGTTTCCAAGTCTTTTACATCACATCAGACAGGGGAGGAATTCCCCACCAAAGGATGTGTAAACTGTAAAAGTGTATATGTCATCTACCTGATTGAATGCACTCAGTGCAAACAAGTGTATATAGGGAGAACCACTAGAGAGGTGGGTACTCGGATAAGGGAACATCTATCTTACATTTAAGGAGAAAGACCATGCTCAGCCCTTTCTAGACATTTCCTGGAATATCATCATAAGAATGTTAGTACATTCAAGTGGAGAGCAATAGAACAGATACAGAGACCACCCAGAGGTGGTGACAAACTTTCCATTTTATGTCGGCAGGAAGCCTATTGGATATTCAGGCTGAATAGCCTGGTACCACTAAGCTTTAATTCAGAGCATGACATCATCAATTTTTGGCAAAGATAGATTTCTATCCTTCCCTCTAGTTTAGTGGTCCCTATTTTTGTTTCACACCTTTAAGTCAGTATTTGTTAATACCAACTATGTTTACCATTTAGGATTTTAAGATTAGGCCCTGTTTGTCTATTTTAGTGTTTTAACTGTTATCACTAGCCGCCATTTTTTTGCGCTCTTTCCTATAAGTAAAACTAGATTGTATCTTGCTTCCATATTTATGCATCAAGGTATCTACGGTTGTTTAACATGTTTGATTAGCATTTATATTTGGCAGGTAACTTTATGTTACCAAATTATTGATATTGGTTTATTGTGTCCCCCCTCATTATTCCCCTCCCCTTTGCTCTTAACTTAACACTATGATCACTGTATTTTACATTCTTGTTAATGTTATGCATTTGAATCATCACTCTAAGGAGGTCTCAGTTTTGAGAATTATGGGTTTATTGTTATTTTGCCTGTAGATGTTCTTAACTAATAACATTAACAACAAAAGTGAATATTTTTGATCAAGTTGTTTAAATAGTATTAATCTATAAACTAATATGTCCCTTAAATATGCCTCTCTAATAGAAAAATAGATTAGGATGTTTAATGGTCATATGTGTATATATTATTTCATCCATTCATCCTTTCCTTCATAATAACTATACATTCCTGGTACATGAAGGGTTATTTTTAGAGGCCAACTACTTAATTTATGTTTTAACCAATAGAAATGAGTTGTACACCATTTAAGGTCTTTAACAGCTGAATTACAACCATGTCTATGATTACGGTTCAGTAGCACCGAAACCGGTCAGATGTTGCTTTTTTATTTGGCCTTTTTAAGATTGTTTGCCACCTCCTGTGTGCTGTTTTAATATCATAATAAAGGTTGTTAATATTTTTTACTGCAAGGCTTTTTGGAACTTTCTTTTTTTCTATAAAGATTCAGATAAAACTTGAAAAAAACATAATTTATGTAAGAACTTACCTGATAAATTCATTTCTTTCATATTAGCAAGAGTCCATGAGCTAGTGACGTATGGGATATACATTCCTACCAGGAGGGGCAAAGTTTCCCAAACCTCAAAATGCCTATAAATACACCCCTCACCACACCCACAATTCAGTTTAATGAATAGCCAAGAAGTGGGGTGATAAGAAAGGAGCGAAAGCATCAAAAATAAGGAATTGGAATAATTGTGCTTTATACAAAAAAATCATAACCACCACAAAAAGGGTGGGTCTCATGGACTCTTGCTAATATGAAAGAAATTCATTTATCAGGTAAGTTCTTACATAAATTATGTTTTCTTTCATGTAATTAGCAAGAGTTCATGAGCTAGTGACGTATGGGATAGCAGATACCCAAGATGTGGAACTTCCACGTAAGAGTCACTAGAGAGGGAGGGATAAAATAAAGACATCCAATTCCGCTGAAAAAATAATCCACAACCCAAATCAAAAGTTTTAATCTTAATAATGAAAAAAAAATGAAATTATAAGCAGAAGAATCAAACTGAAACAGCTGCTTGAAGTACTTTTCTACCAAAAACTGCTTTAGAAGAAGAGAAAACATCAAAATGGTAGAATTTAGTAAAAGTATGCAAAGAAGACCAAGTTGCTGCTTTGCAAATCTGATCAACAGAAGCTTCATTCCTAAAAGCCCAGGAAATAGAAACTGACCTAGTAGAATGAGCCGTAATCCTTTGAGGTGGGGACTTACCTGACTCCACATAAGCATGATGAATCAAAGACTTTAACCAAGATGCCAAAGAAATAGCAGAAGCTTTCTGACCTTTCCTGGAACCAGAAAAGATAAAAAATAGACTAGAAGTCTTTCTAAAATCTTTAGTAGCTTCAAGATAATATTTCAAAGCTCTTACTACATCCAAAGAATGTAAAGATGTCTCCAGAGAATTCTTAGGATTAGGACACAATGAAGGGACAACAATTTCTCTACTAATGTTGTTAGAATTCACAACCTTAGGTAAAAATTGAAATGAAGTCCGCAACACCGCCTTATCCTGATGAAAAATCAGAAAAGGAGATTCACAAGAAAGAGCAGATAACTCAAAAACTCTTCTAGCAGAAGAGATTGCCAAAAGGAACAAAACTTTCCAAGAAAGTAATTTAATATCCAGAGAATGCATAGGTTCAAACGGAGGA
The DNA here is from genome assembly GCF_027579735.1 of Bombina bombina. Classification (NCBI taxonomy): domain Eukaryota; kingdom Metazoa; phylum Chordata; class Amphibia; order Anura; family Bombinatoridae; genus Bombina; species Bombina bombina. The sequence goes on along the minus strand of NC_069502.1, from coordinate 475,215,094 downwards.
GCCTGCAAAGCCCTCAGAACCAAATTAAGACTCCAAGGAGGAGAGATTGAATTAATGACAGGTTTGATACGAACCAAAGCCTGTACAAAACAATGAATATCAGGAAGATTAGCAATCTTTCTGTGAAAAAGAACAGAAAGAGCAGAGATTTGTCCTTTCAAGGAACTTGCAGACAAACCTTTATCCAAACCATCCTGAAGAAACTGTAAAATTCTAGGAATTCTAAAAGAATGCCAGGAGAATTTATGAGAAGAACACCAAGAAATGTAAGTCTTCTAGACTCAATAATAAATCTTCCTAGACACAGATTTACGAGCCTGTAACATAGTATTAATTACTGAGTCAGAGAAACCTCTATGACTAAGAATCAAGCGTTCAATTTCCATACCTTAAAATTTAATGATTTGAGATCCTGATGGAAAATTGGGCATTGAGATAGAAGGTCTGGTCTTAACGGAAGTGTCCAAGGTTGGCAACTGGCCATCCGAATGAGATCCCATACCAAAACCTGTGAGACCATGCTGGAGTCACCAGCAGTACAAACGAACGTTCCATTAGAATTTTGGAAATCACTTTTGGAAGAAGAACTAGAGGCAGAAAGATATAGGCAGGATGATAATTCCAAGTAAGCGACAACGCGTCCACTGCTTCCGCCTGAGGATCCCTGGATCTGGACTGATACCTGGGAAGTTTCTTGTTTAGATGAGAGGCAATCAGATCTATTTCTGGAAGTTCTCAGATTGGAAGAAATACCTCTGGGTGAAGAGACCATTTGCCTGGATGTAACGTCTGGTGACTGAGATAATCCACTTCCCAATTGTCTACACCTGGGATGTGAACCGCAGAAATTAGACAGGAGCTGGATTCCGCCAATACAAGTATCCAACATACTTCTTTCATAGCTTGAGGACTTTGAGTCCCACCTTGATGATTGACATACGCCACGGTTGTGACATTGTCTGTCTGAAAACAAATAAACAATTCTCTCTTCAGAAGAGGCCAGAACTGAAGAGCTCTGAAAATCGCACGGAGTTCCAAAATGTTGATTGGTAATCTCACCTCCTGAGATTCCCAAACCCCCTGCGCTGTCAGAGATCCCCATACAGCTCCCCAACCTGAAAGACTTGCATCTGTTGAGATCACAGTCCAGGTTGGACGAACAAAAGAGGCCCCTTGAATTAAACGATGGTGATTCAACCACCAAGTTAGAAAAGATCGAACATTGGGATTTAAGGATATTAATTGTGATATCTTTGTATAATCCCTGCACCACTGGTTCAGCATACAAAGCTGGAGAGGTCTCATGTGAAAACGAGCAAAAGGGATCGCGTCCGATGCAGCAGTCATGAGACCTAGAATTTCCATGCACAATGCTACCGAAGGGAACAATTGAGACTGATGGTTTCGACAAGCTGAAACCAATTTCAAACGTCTATTTTCTGTTAGAGACAAAGTCATGAACACTGAATCTATTTGGAAACCCAAAAAGGTTACCTTTGTCTGAGGAATCAAGGAACTCTTTGGTAAATTGATCCTCCAACCATGTCTTTGAAGAAACAACACAAGTTGATTTATATGATATTCTGCAGAATGTAAAGACTGAGCAAGTACCAAGATATCGTCCAAATAAGGAAATACCACAATACCCTGTTCTCTGATAACAGAGAGAAGGGCACCGAGAACCTTCGAAAAGATCCTTGGAGCTGTTGCTAGGCCAAACGCAAGAGCATCAAACTGGTAATGCTTGTCTAGAAAAGAGAATCTCAGAAACTGATAATGATGTGGATGAATTGGAATATGAAGATATGCATCCTGTAAGTCTATTGTAGACATATAATGCCCTTGCTGAACAAAGGCAGAATAATCCTTATAGTCACCATTTTGAATGTTGGTATCCTTACATAACGATTCAATATTTTTAGATCCAGAACTGGTCTGAAGGAATTCTCCTTCTTTGGTACAATGAATAGATTTGAGTAAAACCCCAGACCCCGTTCCAGAACTGGAAGTGGCATGATTACCCCAGCCGACTCTAGGTCTGACACACATTTCAGAAACGCCTGAACCTTCACTGGATTTACTGGAATGCGTGAGAGGAAAATTCTTCTCACAGGCGGCCTTACCTTGAAACCTATTCTATACCCTTGTGAAACAATGCTCTGAATCCAAAGATTGTGAATCGAATTGATCCAAACATCTTTGAAAAATTGTAACCTGCCCCCTACCAGCTGTGCTGGAATGAGGGAGCTGGTTTTGACTTTCTAAAAGGCTTGGATTTATTCCAGACTGGAGAAGGTTTCCAAACGGAGACCATTCCTTTAGGGGAAGGGTCAGGCTTCTGCTCCTTATTCTGATGAAAGGAACAAAAACGATTAGAAGCCCTATATTTACCTTTAGATTTTTTGTCCTGAGGCAAAAAGGCTCCCTTCCCCCCAGTAACAGTTGAGATTATTGAATCCAACTGAGAACCAAATAATGTATTACCTTGGAAAGAGAGAGAAAGCAAAGTTGACTTAAAAGTCATATCTGCATTCCAAGATTTAAGCCATAAAGCTCTTCTAGCTAAAATAGCTAAAGACATATACCTGACATCAATTCTAATGATATAAAAAATGGCATCACAAACAAAGTTATTAGCATGTTGAAGAAGTTTAACAATGCTATAAGCATTATGTTCTGATACTTGTTGCGCTAAAGCCTCCAACCAAAAAGTGGAAGCTGCAGCAACATCAGCCAAAGAAATAGCAGGTCTAAGAAGATTACCTGAACATAAATAAGCTCTCCTTAGAAAGGATTCAAGTTTCCTATCTAAAGGATCCTTAAAGGAAGTAATATCTTCCGTAGGAATAGTAGTACGTTTAGCAAGAGTAGAGATAGCCCCATCAACTTTGGGGATTTTGTCCCATAGCTCTAACCTATCAGAAGGCACAGGGTACAATTTCTTAAACCTTGGAGAAGGAGTAAATGAAGTACCCAGACTATTCCATTCCCTAGAAATCACTTCTGAAATAGCATCAGGGACTGGAAAACTTCTGGAATAACTACATGAGGTTTAAAAACTGAATTTAAACTCTTAGCAGATTTAGTATCAAGAGGACTAGACTCCTCCATATCTAATGCAATTAACACTTCTTTAATTAAAGAATGAATAAACTCCATCTTAAACAAATATGAAGATTTATCAGTATCAATATCTGAGGCAGAATCTTCTGAACCAGATAGATCCTCATCAGAAACAGATAAGTCAGAATGATGGCGGTCAGTTAAAAATTCATCTGAAATATGAGAAGTTTTAAAAGACCTTTTTACGTTTACTGGAAGGAGGAATAACAGACAGAGCCTTCCTAATGGAATTAGAAACACATCCTTTTACATTAACAGGGACATCCTGAACATTAGATGTTGAAGGAACAACAACAGGTAAAGGATTATTACTAATGGAGACATTATCTGCATTGGAAAGTTTATCATGGCAACTAACACAAACTACAGCCAGAGGAACAGTTACCAAAAGTTTACAACAAATGCACTTAACTTTGGTGGAACCAGCATCAGGCAGCGTCTTTCCAGTAGTAGATTCTGATCCAGGGTCAGGTTGTGACATCTTGCAATATGTAGTAGAAAAAACAACATATAAAGCAAAATTATCAAATTCCTTAAATGACAGTTTCAGGAATGGGAAAAAATGCAAAATAAACAATCCTCTAGCAACCAGAAGCAACAAAAAAGTGAGACTTAAATAATGTGAGAAAAAAAATGGAACAAGTATGACACCCACATTTTTGGTGCCAAGTATGATGCCCACATTATTGGCGCCAAGTACAACGCCCATATTTTTTGGCGCCAAGTATGACGCCACATCCTCTGACGCCGAAAACGATGCCCACATTTTTTGGCGCAAAAAAACGTCTGAATACACATGCGTCAAAAAAGGACGTAACTACAAACAAACTTCCGGCGTCAAATAGGGCGCTGGAAATGACAAAATTTTGCGCCAATAAAGTTTGCGCAAAGAATGACGCAATAAATTGAAGCATTTTCAGCCCCCGCAAGCCTAACAGCCCGCAGGGGAAAAAAAGTCAATTGAAAATTTTCAAGGTAAGAAAAAAATATTTATTCATATGCATTATCCCAAATAATGAAACTGACAGTCTGAATGAAGGAATACTGATTATCCTGAATCATGGCAAATATAAGTTTAAAGACATATATTTAGAACTTTACATATAAAGTGCCCAACCATAGCTTAGAGTGTCATAAAAAGTAAGACTTACTTACCCCAAGACACTCATCTACATATAGTAGATAGCCAAACCAGTACTGAAACGAGAATCAGTAGAGGTAATGGTATATAAGAGTATATCGTCAATCTGAAATGGGAGGTAGGAGAAGAAATCTCTACGACCAATAACAGAGAACCTATGAAATAGATCCCCTAGAGGAAGACCATTGTATTCAAATAGGAAATACTCTCTTCAAATCCCTCTGACATTCACTGCACTCTGAGAGGAAAACCAGGCTTCAGCCTGCTGCGAAGTGCATATCAACGTAGAATCTAGCACAAACTTACTTCACCACCTCCATGGGAGGCAAAGTTTGTAAAACTGAATTGTGGGTGTGGTGTGGGGTGTATTTATAGGCATTTTGAGGTTTGGGAAACTTTGCCCCTCCTGGTAGGAATGTATATCCCATACGTCACTAGCTCATGGACTCTTGCTAATTATGAAAGAAATAAAGATGTTAGCAAATACCATTCCTTTTGGAAGACATGGATATTTGAATCACTTTTTAAGCTGTGTTTATGTTTTGGGGTGTGCTAAAAGCCATTTATAATGAGCCTTTCTCATCTGTCAGTGGCTTTCCATCCCATAGACCAGCTATAAAATGTTGTGCTTTTTAAGACCTGGAGTAAACCATTATTGTTAATAGTATAGTACAGAACTACATACAAAACTCAACTACTCGCACACCACTGGCTTAGATCATACATGACTTGTGCTCAAACGATACACAACATGAAAAAAAGTCTAATACGTGAGGAATCTGACATGCAGATGTCAATACACCCAATAACCCATAATATTGATTGTACTCTAAGAAACACACACTAGTGCTAGTATGTTTGAGCTCCATGTGCAATGTAGGCCCATGTAATTAGGACACATATCTGTTGTGTTGCATTGAATGAAATATCAGCTAAGTCTTATTATTTTAATAACAAACTAGTGCCTAGATTTACGAATTCTGCGTTAGCCTTAAAAAGTAGTGTTAAGGGGTCCTAATGCTTCTTTTTAACGCCCACTGGTATTATGAGTCAGTCAGGAAAGGGTCTACGGCTCACTTTTTTTCTGCGACTCGAGGCTACCGCAAATCCCCTTACATCAATAGCGTATCCTATCTTTTCAATGGGATTTGCCTAAAGCCGGTATTATGAATCTTGGAAGAAGTGAGCGGTAGACCCTCTACCGCCAAGACTCCAGCCGCAAAAAAAAACTCAGCAGTTAAGAATTTTATGGGCTAACGCGGAACATAAAGCTCTTAACTACAGTGCTACAAAGTACACTAACACCCATAAACTACCTATGAACCCCTACTGAGGCCCCCACATCGCAAAACCTATAATACAAATATTTAACCCCTAATCTGCCGACCGGACACCGCTGCCACCTACATTATAGCTATGAACCCCTAATCTGCTGCCCCTAACGTCGCCGACACCTATATTATATTTAATAACCCCTAATCTGCCCCCCCACCCTACGTCGTCGCCACCTACCTACACTTATTAACCCCTAATCTGCCGACCGGACATCGCTGCCACTATAATAAATGTATTAACCCCTAAACCACCACAATCCCGCCTCGCAAACAATTTAATAAATTTTATTAACCCCTAAACTGCCCTCCCTAACATCTCTGCCACCTACCTACAATTATTAACCCCTAATCTCCCGTCCCCAACATCGCCGCTACTACAATAAAGTTATTAACACCTAAACCTAAGTCTAACCCTAACCCCCCCGCCCCTAAATTAAATATAATTTAAATAAAACGAAATAAAATTACTATAATTAAATAAATTAATCCTATTTAAAACTAAATACTTACCTATAAAATAAACCCTAATATAGCTACAATATAACTATTAGTTACATTGTAGCTATTTTAGGATTAATATTTATTTTACAGGCAACTTTGTATTTATTTTAACTAGGTAGAATAGCTATTAAATAGTTAATAACTATTTAATAGCTACCTAGTTAAAATAATTACAAAATTCCTTGTAAAATAAATCCTAACCTAAGTTAGAAATACACCTAACGCTACACTATCAAAAAATTAATTAAATAAATTAACTACAATTATCTAAACTAAAATACAATTAAATAAACTAAACTATAATACAAAAAACCCACTAAATTACAAAAAATAAAAAAAAAATTACAAGAATTTTAATCTAATTACACCTAATCTAAGCCCCCTAATAAAATAAAAAAGCCCCCAAAATAATAAAATTCCCTACCCTAAACTAAATTACAAAGTAATCCGCTCTTTTACCAGCCCTTAAAAGGGCTTTTTGGGGGCATTGCCCCAAAGTAATCAGCTCTTTTACCTTTAAAAAAAAATACAATCCCCCCCAACATTACAACCCACCACCCACACACCCCTACTCTAAAACCCACCCGATCCCCCCTTAAATAAACCTAACATTACCCCCTGAAGATCACCCTACCTTGAGCCGTGTTCAACCAGCCGGCCACCAATGGGACAGAAGAGGACATCCAGACCAGCAGAAGTCTTCATCCTATCCGGGCAGAAGAGGACAACCGAATTGGCAGACATCTTCATCCAGACGGCATCTTCTATCTTCATCCTTCCGGAGCAGAGTGGAGCCATCTTCTATCCAGCAGACGCAGAGCCATCCTCTTCTTACGATGTCCTAAGGCCGAATGAAGGTTTCTTTAAATGACATCATCCAAGATAGCGTCCCTCGAATTCCGATTGGCTGATAGGATTCTATCAGCCAATCGGAATTAGGGTAGGAAAAATCCGATTGGTTGATTTAATCAGCCAATCGGATTGAAGTTCAATCCAATTGGCTGATTGTATGAGCTAATAGAATGCGAGGTCAATACTATTGGCTCATCCAATCAGCCAATCAGATTGAACTTCAATCAGATTGGCTGATTAAATAAACCAATCAGATTTTTCCTACCTTAATTCCGATTGGCTGATAGAATCCTATCAGCCAATCGGAATTCGAGGGACGCCATCTTGGATGACATCATTTAAAGGAACCTTCATTCGGCCTTAGGACATCGTAAGAAGAGGATGGCTCCGCGTTGGCTGGATAGAAGATGGCTCTGCTCCGGAAGGATGAAGATAGAAGATGCCGTCTGGATGAAGATGTCTGCCGGTCCGGATGTCCTCTTCTGCCTGGATAGGATGAAGACTTCTGCTGGTCCGGATGTCCTCTTCTGTCCCATCGGTAGCCGGCTGGCTGACCACGGCTCAAAAAGCCCTTTTAAGGGCTGGTAAAAGAGCTTTGTAATTTAGTTTAGGGTAGGGAATTTTATTATTTTGGGGGGCTTTTTTATTTTATTAGGGGGCTAAGATTAGGTGTAATTAAATTAAAATTCTAGTAATATTTTTTTATTTTTTGTAATTTAGTGGTTTTTTGTATTATAGTTTAGATTGTATTTTAGTTTAGATAATTGTAGTTAATTTATTTAATTAATTTATTGATAGTGTAGTGTTAGGTGTATTTGTAACTTAGGTTAGGATTTATTTTACAGGGAATTTTGTAATTATTTTAACTGGGTAGCTATTAAATAGTTATCAACTATTTAATAGCTATTCTACCTAGTTAAAATAAATACAAAGTTGAATGTAAAATAAATATTAATCCTAAAATAGCTACAATGTAACTAATAGTTATATTGTAGCTATCTTAGGGCTTTTTTTATAGGTAAATATTTAGTTTTAAATAGGATTAATTTATTTAATTATAGTAATTTTAGTTTGTTTTATTTAAATTATATTTAACTTAGGGGGGTGTTAGGGTTAGGGTTAAAATTTATTATAGTGTTTGGAGGTTTAGGGGTTAATACATTTATTATAGTGGCGGCGATGTCTGGTCGGCAGATTAGGGGTAAATAAGTGTAGGTAGATGGCGGCGATGTTAGGGGGGCAGATTAGGGTTATTAAATATAATATAGATGTCGGTGATGTTAGGGGCAGCAGATTAATGGTTCATAGCTATAATGTAGGTGGCAGCGGTGTCCGGAGCGGCAGATTAGGGGTTAATAATATAATGTAGGTGTCAGCAATAGCAGGGGCGGCAAATTAGGGGTTAATAAGTGTAAGGTTAGGGGTGTTTAGACTCGGGGTTCATGTTAGGGTGTTAGATGTAGACTTAGAAAGTGTTTCCCCATAGGAAACAATGGGGTTGCGTTAGGAGCTGAACGCTGCTTTTTTGCAGGTGTTAGTTTTTTTTAAGCCAGCTCAGCCCCATTGTATTCTATGGGGAAATCGTGCACAAGCACGCTTTTCCAGCTTACCGCTACCTTATGCAACGCTGGTATTGCGGGTTGAAGTGGAGCTAAATTTGGCTCAACGCTCACTTTTCTGAGGCTAACGCAGCCATTCAGGCAACTCGTAATACCAGCGTTGTCTAAAGTGTGCACTGGAAAAAAAAGGCTTGTTAGCACCGCTGGTCTTTACCGACAAAACTTGTAATCTAGGTGTAGGATTCTTTTTACTGCAATAGTTTTCACTGTGATAGCCAAACTCCACAAACATTTGCCTTATTTGAAGAATCCAATTCAGACATGTGTATGCAGATAACAAGGCTAGGCACAGTTATAATTTTAGTATAAACCGCATTGTTTTAAAGTAATTATCCAATATGTAGTGGGGTTAGCCTTGATAATTGAGAAGGGCATATTTCAAGATCTAAAAATTAGTCAATTCTCAGTTTTCTAAACTAAATTACATGGAAAGAGGGCAAATAAATAATGAAAGTATATTTGAAAGTTGTTTGATTTGATATAGCTAAATATTTTATATTAAAATCTCAAAATGTTTACTGTCCCTTTAACCCTTTTAATGCTATACAATATATATCTAATGTGATTAAATAGTCTTCTCTCATAAGCATTTTTTGAGTTTAAAGACGAATATGACAAATATGTTACACTGAAGTTGTTAACAGTCAGAAATTGGTGAGTAATTTATAAATGTAAGTGTCCTGCCACAGAGTTAAAACTAAATTGTGTTTTCAGAGCTGTTTTTGAAAAATAGAGTATCTGTCATCAACTTTTCAATACGTTATTTCAATATCAAAATAAAATATTCACAAAAACTTCAAATGAATTTATATGTAAAGTTATATACATTTATATACCTGAAAAGTTTATTACAGTAATAGTTTTTTTACATATTAATTTGTTATTTGAACCCCCTGAAGAGACACCATTTTCCACATACTGTAATAACCATTATAGAGAATATTTAAAATGTTAACTAAGGTTTTGGGGTGAAAAAGAGTTGATCAATTTGCAATGATAATCTCTATATTAACACCATTATTATCTTGACTTTCTAAAGCTCACACTTGTTAAACATAATACTAAAACTTATTTGTTTTTTACATTCAAATTATATTTGACCTTAGCAGCATACTTTCCAAGTTTTCTTCCAAAATTCTCATAATGTTTTAAGTCAGCATAATGTAATATAAGGTTACAGTGAATTTTCTGAATTTCTTAATGGAAGGTCTGGTAACCTTTAACTAATTAACAATATTTTATTCCTCTGGGAGTTGTAATATAAGAAAATTTAGTGTAAACAAACAAAAAAAAATTTGGCAGTGGAACTAAGTATAGTACTTATTTTGCATTTGTACTTCCAGTTCAGCCAATATTTAAATTCAGTAATTAGCCTTTTTCTAAAGTGTCATTTAGAATACTGAAATATTCCAAACATTTAATTAATTCAGTATAAAAAATACCAAAATCCAAGCACTGCAATAAAAATAATTGTTTAATGAATCATACTCAGATTATACATTGTTCCCAGTATAGAAGCAAAGTATGTTGATACACAAAAAGGTACCCACCTCATTCGCTCACTCAACTTCATATATACTAGAATCAGAAAAGAAAAAAGAAAATGGAAATAAAGCGTGCAACCCCCAAGGCATCCCAAGGGGGGATGACTGACATCACCTATACAAATAGTCACTTAAGGCACCATGTACTAAGCCATCAATTAATTAAAACTTTGTAGAAGTGGATAAGCTCGCTGTTACTCACCGCGGGTGAAATGGTGTCCATGTCACTATGTACTAAAAAAACACCCAGAAATAGACACGTCTAGCCCGGCGCAAGCAGTGGCGGATTATTGATAAATTTGAAGCCTCGCTCGCCGCGACTAATCTAATGTTCTTAAATGTCAGTAGATTTGTATGGCCAATTATTAACATGTGATATGCAAGGTGTCAGAATGACTTTTGCTAAGGGACGTGAAAATTCTGATTGACTTATTCCAATAATGACGCTAGAAACCAACTGAAAGAAGCCTGTTGCCATAAAATTAAATGCAGCTATTAGTTTCAATAGTCCAGGAATAACCAATGAACGTGCCATCATCAGCTCCAAATAATCTTCTATCTCTCGATACAAGTGTAATATGGATTCCCGATCAAGCCAGAATTTTTGTACAATCTCTCTGTCTGAAAGGCCACGCAAACCAACCCGTGGAAGGAATACACAGGGGACACAAACTTTCCTTCTTCTAACTAATTGATTAGCGACACTTTCTTCAATATTCTGTCTTCTAGACTGGATTTGTATCACACAGAGAAGAAACAAATAGAGAAGTGTCTTCATAGCTGCAGAAATAAAAAATGTAAGTTTAATGATATATTACTGCCTTTTGTATTGGTCTAGACTTGAGTCTACATTGACTTTCCTATTTTTTTGTACCTTGCCCGCCATCTAAAAGGTGGTAAAGCAAAAATAACAAGGTGGTAGCGAGAAATGTAGGGTGCAGATAAATAGATTGTTTAGTACATTTGTTTATTGCGAGTTGGTGCTCAAATTTGTCTATTGACATTGAAAAATTGAGTGGTAGAGAGGTTTGGCGGATAAGTACGCTCACAAGTTTAAAAATGCAGGTTTGAACATAGTTGACGGCTTTGTACATAACCGTGTGCGAGTTTTGATGTGAAAATATTTGCAGGCAGCTCGCTCACTGCTTAGTACATGGAACCCATAGTTGTATATTGGACCAATTGTAATCCAGCAATACAAATGATTCTGTAACAGGATCGTCTCAATAGACATTTACTAGCAAGTCTGTTATTCCTGGCAACATCAATTTATACCATTACCTTTGCATTGCTGGATTACAATTCTGATTCTAGTATGTATGAAGTTGAGTGAGCGAATGAGGAGGGTACCTTTTTGTGCATCAACTTAATTTGCTCCTGTACTGGGAACAATGTATAATCAGAGTATGATTAATTATTTGTATTTCAGTGCTGGGATCTTTTTTTATTTTTAATACAGTGTTTAGGGTGGTTAGACTACATCCTATCACGGGTACCCTATCTATATTGAATAGGGGGTAGAAGTTGAGGTAGTGCTGTCACTTGTTCAGTATTATTAGATTAATTCAGTTTTAAAGCTGGAGTGAATGGTTAAGATGTATATCTTTGGCGGAGCTAGCTCAGCATCTGAGAAGTCACATAGCTCAACAGCTCCGGCTGTATTCATAATAATTGAGTGGTTTTGCCCACACAAATCAGCAAACTTTTAAAAGAAAGTAGTGGTTGACTTATAGCTGAAACACACAAACTACCCATAATGACGAAAATGGTTGGGCTCGAGGTACGTTCCATCTTTTCTGTGTGTGCAGATCACTATGGTGAACACGAGGAAGATGCCATCTTGCCACTATAACAATGCTATCTTCTTAACGTGAAGTGTTTATTTCCTTCTATCTGCCTCAGTAATTTCCATGGACATTCCTTCACCTCAATATGGATGAAAGTGCACTCACCACAGACATTAAAGCCCTACTACAGGACTTGGAGCACAACATAGACAAACGTTTTGAGGACCTACTTCAGTTGCTACGCACACGCGGTGAGTCTAACCCCAAGGGACTGGGAACTGAGACACATGCGGGGACTACCGCCCTTAACTCCAGCGATCCTAAGCAGTCGGACTCCACTTATGTTATGATTGGAGGGCAGAACGGACCGAAGCTACAGTTAGGGGCCGGAGATTCAGCTGAGGACTCACATGGGTTGCCTTCTCCTAAGCGACTAACGGATGCACAGCACCTTGGATATGGGATTCGCCATCTACAGATTTCTACCGCACCCGAGATCACCAAGAGATCCTTCTCCCTGGAACCAGCATAGATCTGGCTGGTTAGTGCGGCGCTTCATAAGAGTACAGGGATTGCACTTTCAAAGGCATTAGCCAAATACAGGATGAGACAGGTTGGAATATGGGACCCTGGAGGTGACGATTCTAATGTGCATGGGGGACAGACTCCTCTCATTTACACCCAGGCTGACTGAGTTTTGGGGACGGCAGCGATAGCCACACGGCTAGAATCTAGCTAATATAACAGTAACTAAACGATAAGCGGGTTGCTGGAACACTTACCGCATCAATCTTACACACAACCTGTTAAGTATTTGTTTACTCTGCCTGCATGGAAATAACTTATACCTGTAAAGCTCTTTTCTATATATGTTCTTTCACAGACTGAAAAACTCCTCATGTTTATAGAATTTCCTTGTAACTTGGATCGTTGGCGCTGTGGCTGTGGGTTTGTAATATATTTTAGTGTATTTGAAAACAGAATTTTAGTCAGCTGCCATATATACACATATATTACTTTAGCTCTTTAGCAATATACCAGTCTTAAGTAATTACTTATGATTTCCATCACTCACAGTTTCTTCCTAAATTAACACTCCCCACTTTATCACTTTAGGTATGTTTGGGTCTTTGGATGATCTGAGCAATCTAACCTGATAGAATATTTAACTTGAGTTTTGAACTTTGTTTTACTGAGACCTATCAGATACTGGGACAACTTGAGACACAGATAACAAATCTTTTACAAGTCTGATTATATTATAACTTACTCATGTACTTTGGTGTTTAACTTTAGTTTGTTCCTTATACTTCCCTCACTGTAAGATAGGAGCTGTACTTTACAAAGTTAACTTTTTTCCTGTCACATGGAACTTGACTTAGTATGCCCAAAAAGAAAGTTAGCGCTCTGGGCATGGTTTGCCCCAATTGCGGCTATAAGATGAGCTATTTCAGATTCTCCTACCACGCGTGTGTATATTATGCCTGTTATCACACGGTTATTTAGGCTGGGACATCTTAATGAGAGTTATTTAACTGGATATTGATGCCTAACCAATTATACCAGCTAATTGTCTAATGCAGATAATGTCTAACGGTTTCCCTCTCTCAGTAATCCTTACTTACTATCTAGTAAGCTTGGTGCATATATTAAGCCTATTAACATACGGTTCTTTAGGCTGGGACATCTTAAGGGGAGTTATTCCTATTGCCAGTAACATACTAGTACATAAATTATTAACAGCAACTGGGTAACAAGTTCAAAACCTGTTCTATATTGTGTTCAATATTCATTGTTGTTTATATTGGTGTATGTGACTTTTTTCATTAGGCATACTATGCAACGGAGGTACCTGGGGTATTAGTAATTTTTAGTAATTTTCACTCACGTCAGCTTGCTGGTATAAGTTGGAACCCTAAGCTGGGAATACATAGGGCACAAACAGTACTTCTCCCCCCCTCTCACCTATATGTTAACTTAGATTTTATAATATAACCTAGTATTGTGGTGTACTAGTCTTCCATACTGCCTACACATCCACATAAGAAAGTGTGAACTACTTCCAGCACATTTTTATGCTTCAAGCACGGGATAATATTTTACAGTAGCTATGTGGCCTTATAATGTTTTATAACTATGTGTACCTAGTACCTTCAGATTATAGCTTAGCAGCCAAGGTCACTACAGAAAACCTCTGAACTTTTAATGTCTACGCTTTGTCTTGGACCGTGATAGGTATACAGGCTCCATCTAACACACAACCCGCCCGTATCCTTCACCCTGGGCACATACTACTGCCTTTGACAGGACAGGACAGATGCTCCCATTTATAATTTGCTTGTTACATACATATTAACTTTCATGTTCACCTAGTCACTATAAAGTTTGATATGCTACAATGGAGACTAAAGGTATTGTGAGTCATCTATAATATTTCATCTATTTTCCTTACACCAGAATATATCTATTTACTTTGATATGCAGCTTTTAGGGATGCCTTAGGGTAAAGTTATTTGCCATCTACCTTACATTCCAATATATTCAGTTGTATAGGTATCTGTTGTGTTGCCTAAATGTTGTGTTATATTTATATTATATGTTATTTGCTATCATTATCTGCGACTGTATGACTGTCATCCCTAATTTATCTATGCTCCTGCTCACATTATTGGTATATAATATTTGCCCCAGTTGAGCCTCTCTCCTCCCTTTCCCGCTGGTACTTAATGCCTGCGGGTCATATCCCTCCTCCTTTTTCCCGCATTGCCTATAGGTGGCACTCCCCTTGGAGAGGAGCTCACCCAGAAGTCCCCTAGGCTCCAACCATTCTAACGTCCCCCCTCCATATAATATGATATTGTAGAGTGCAATTTCTGTTTATCTCATAGAAAGCGAATCTGCTTGCATTAAGTTTTGGATTGGGATTCAGCTGCTTCCTACTTAACTGTCACCCCACACTTGTTATAAATAACATGTCCTTCCTCTCCCCGAACAATTCATCTTTTGACTACTATGGGATGAGAGTCTAGCTCCTTTAGATAGTAGCACATGGCTGCTCATTTCACCTAAATAGAAAAACTAGACTCCGTCTCATTAACCTAATTAATACTCTCATGTTTTCTGAAATACATTTAAAGTTGACCTAATTACACTTGCGGTTTTAGCTTGTGTGTATATGTCTTCAGGCTCCCTCTATAGGAGTACAAGGGTTTAGATGAGTGTGGTTATGTTCATATTAAGTAATAATCCTTTAGGTCCAACTAAACTTGCTTCTGGTGCGGACATACTAACTGGCTCGGCCCTCCATTCCCCATCCACCCCCCCATTACATTTTGAGCGGCTCTCGTCCGCTGCATCCCCCTTCCCCATAAAACTATAGAGCTACCTCCTCCCTAGTCTTACCCTTATCTGAATAGATACCTTACTCTTCTTTGTATATAGCTAGGAGAGGACCATTCTTGCTTATATTACATTTATAATACTCTAAAACAAAACTGAAGTCTTTCTATGTGATTGCCCACATTTTATGTAAATGCTTCAGATACTAGAATGCATTGCTTTCCTAATTATGCTGTGTATACATTGACGTGTAAATGTTTTGGGGTGTACCTTATACTCTGTATTTGTTTATGACTTCAATAAAAATCATTTAAAAAAAAATAATGTATATCTTTCTAATAATTATTATATGTATACACTTTCCGGCAGCATTATGATTAAATATGTTAAACATTTGATTCAACTACAAAATGTGTATCATGTTATGCAAACAATATTTTAGTCTAATTTCAGGTCTTGAAAACTGTAAACCAAAGGAAAAAGGACATTAGTGTTATTATAAGGTGTACTTTTTATTACATATGAACGTACCTACATTTCTTTTTATAGAATTGTGTATATATTTCTATAGCTTAAAAGAAACAGAAGAAAAACTTTAACTTTTGCAATTCAAACATGGAGCATACAATAAAAAACAAAAACAAAACAACTTTCCTATTCACTTTTATTATCAACTTTACCAAAGTGAAAGTGCTGAATCATGCACATAATGGGCTAGAATATGCTATTGACTGAGTAAGGTTTATGTACGCAATTGTGAGTCTGCGGTCATGGCTTTAGCACACACCAGAGTTCAGAGGCGGTTCGATTTTTGTAAATTAAGATTGCAAGCATTTGAAAAATTATGCATCCTGTGTTTGCAATGGGCCATGCTATTCTGCACAATTACCAGTTGCTGTGTAATATGCACACACCCGCGGTATCGAGAAAAGTTCAAGATTTTTTAACCATAACTCCTACAAATGGTTTACTCATTTACCCAATATTGAATAGTAATTTAGAAGAGAAACCTAAATGTGTATTTAGACGGGCACCTACCCTTAAGAACTTATTAGCCCCTAGTAAGGTTGTAATCAATGCCAAAAATGCTAAAAAAGATCTGGCATCTAGGAAGGTCCAAGGATCACTTACTAATATTAGAAAAAAAGTGTATAATAACAACAAGAAAGGAGTGTATAAATGCCAATATAAGAGAAGCAGAATGTGTAAATTTATTGAAATAGGAACTACTAATTTTACATCCTATACCACGGGGATAAGTTTTTCTATACAGGATCACTTGACATGTGCATCCTCTTATGTGGTAAATCTTTTGTCATGTAAACTATGTAAAACCCAGTACTTAGAGCGTACCTGTCGGATAGTCAGAACCAGATGGAACGAACACTATAGAAATATGAAAAACAAAATAAAAAACCATAGTGTTGCTAAACATTGCCATTCTGTACATCAGGGTAATTTGAACATATTTTCCATCTTACCTTTAGAATATATCCCCCCTTCAAGTCTATACAACAGGTATAATAGACTACGCCAACGTGAGACCTTTTGGATTTACCAATTGGG